>NW_024070212.1:81260494-81279137 GCF_014754425.2 Oryx dammah
ATTTCAAATCCTGAAAGATGATGCTGTGAAAGTGCTGCACTCAATATGCCAGCAAATTTGGAAAACTCAGCAGTGGCCACAGGACTGGAAAAGGTCAGTTTTCATTCCAATCCCAAAGAAAGGCAATGCCAAAGAATGTTCAACTGCCACACAATTGCACTCATCTCACTTGCTAGTAAAGTAATGCTCAAAATCCTCCAAGCCAGGCTTCAGCAATACGTGAACCATGAACTTCCAGATATTCAAGCTGGTTTTAGAAAAGTCAGAGGAACCAGAGATCAAATTGCCAACATCCGCTGGATCATGTAAAAAGCAAGAGAGTTCCAGAAAAACATCTATTTCTGCTTTACTGACTATGCCAAAGCCTTTGACTATATGGATCACAATAAACTGTGGAAAATTCTGAAAGAGATGGGAACACCAGACCACCTGACCTGTCTCTTGAGAAATCTGTAATGCAAGTCAAGAAGCAATAGTTAGAACTGGACATGGAACAACAGACTGGTTCCAAATAGGAAAAGGAGTACGTCAAGGCTGTATACTGTTACCCTGCTTATTTAACTTCTATGCAGAGTACATCATGAGAAACCCTGGGCTGGAAGAAACACAAGCTGGAATCAAGATTGCTGGGAGAAATATCAATCACCTCAGATATGCAGATGACACCACCCTTATGGCAGAAAGTGAAGAAGAACTAAAGAGCTTCTTGATGAAAGTGAAAGAGGAGAGTGAAAAAGTTGGCTTAAAGCTCAACATTCAGAAAACGAAGATCATGGCATCTGGTCCCATCACTTCATGGCGAATAGATGGGGAAACTGTGGAAACAGTGTCAGACTTTATTTTTTTGGGCTCCAAAATCACTGCAGATGGTGACTGCAACCATGAAATTAAAAGATGCTTACTCCTTGGAAGGAAAGTTATGACCAACCTAGATAGCATATTGAAAAGCAGAGACATTACTTTGCCGACTAAGGTCCATCTAGTCAAGGGTATGGTTTTTCCAGTTATCATGTATGGATGTGAGAGTTGGATGGTGAAGAAAGCTGAGCACCAAGGAATTGATGCTTTTGAACTGTGGTGTTGGAGAAGACTCTTGAGAGTCCCTTGGACTCCAAGCGGATCAAGCAGTCCATCCTAAAGGAAATCAGTCCTGAATGTTCATTGGAAGGATTGATGCTAAAGCTGAAACTCCAATACTTTGGCCACCTGATGTGAAAAGCTGACTCATTGGAAAATACACTGATGCTAGGAAGGAATGAGGGCAGGAGAAGGGGATGACAGAGGATGAGACGGTTGGATGGCATCGCTGACTTGATGGACGTGAATTTTAGTAATGGGGTTGGTGTTGGTGATGGACAGGGAAGGCTGGTGTGCTGTGGTCCACGTCATCACAGAGAGTCGGACGCGACTGAGTGACTCAACTAGAACTACTCTGCGTCTCATTGGATGGTAACTTGTTTTTGGTCACATTTTTTTAAATTATTTCATTTGAGTCCAGCCATTAAATATAGGCTCTTTACCATAGAAGGGAACTATTTTCCTAGAATGTGAAGCCATTGAGGAAGTATCAAAAAGACTTTTTCCACCCTGTCTGAGATTTTAAATAAGTTTTCTTTTCATCTTGAGTCTGGAACATAAATATATGATATCAGCCCTTATAACCATGTCATTCCATTGGAATGTCTGAGCCCAGAACAAGGTAAGATGAACAAGAACAGCCTGCCTCTCTACTGTGTTACTGCTCTAGAACTCACTCCACAAATAACTGCTGAGACTGGCCAAGTGCCTGACACTGTTTCTGTACTGGCCTTTAGAAAGGAGCTGTGGTCCCCTCTAGAAACCCAGTGTCTAAGGTTACCATGATCTGAATCCCAGGCTAACCAGGACATTGGGTCAAGGTTCCACTGATTAAGACATCTGTCAAGGTGCCTGACAGCTTCCAAGCAGCATACATCTGGCTGCCTGGAGACAGGTATTGGGCTCAGGCCTGGGAGGGACTCACAGGTATTTCAACTTCCCTCACTGACTTCATGGAGCGTGCAATCTGCTTTAAGATGACAAGACACACTTGCTAATAGTAAACAGTAAGATCTGACCATTACAGCTCACTTCACCAATATTTTTAGGGTGCCCACTGTGTGCAGTTGCTGGGCTCAAATTACAGAAATCACAGTGACAGAGTTCAGACAGCCACTTCGTGTACTAGGGGAAACAGAACGGTTAGCAGGAAGTCCAGAATACTACAGGGATATCAACAAAGTGCAGCAGAGCTCATTAGTCAAGGGAGGATGCTAGAGAAAGAGGAGTCTAATTGAAAATGCAAAGATTAGTGGATGTTAGCCAGAAAAGGAAGAGGAGTGTGAGGTGAAGAGAAAAGGGAGTGTGGCAGTTAGAGAGACCAGTGTGGCCAAGGCTGAAAGATTTGAGAGCCAGCATTTGGAGACCTTCATTCAATTTGATAGAACTGCCATGTAGAGTTTGAGAGAGACCCTGAGATCAAAAGGTAGATTTGGAAAAGATGAGGCTGAAAATACATGGGAACCAGACCATAAAGGACCCTAGATCTGTGATGTCTTTGTTCTAAAGACAATGAAAAGCTTTTGATTCATGATTGAGAAATTCATTTATCTAACCTTCAGTTGACACATATTTGTCAGGTGTTTATTCCTTTCCAAGCACTGTGTTTGGGGCTGAGGACATACATGGTGGTAGGCAAGTTAGGCACAGAACTTACAGATTAGCAGACAAGAGAGACAAAGAAGTCATTTTGGCCTAGACTGATGCATGTAACAACTCGGAAGTTACAGGGTATGATGGAAACACATAGGTGGGACCATCAGCCTAGACTGTGGGTGAGGAGGAGTCAAGGAAGGCTTTGTGAGGAATGTGTAAGCTATCTGAAGGATGAATAGGCATTAGCTGGCAAAGAGGAGCTGAGGAAGTGCGCACAAAGACTCAAGATGAGGGAGAACACTCACTTGGAGCATTAGAAGAACTCAGGTGTTCCTGAAGTAGAAAAAAGGAGGGATTGTGAGATGAGACCAGAGAGAAAGCCACTATATAACAAGTTTGGATTGAAGGAAATAGGAATATAGGAAGCAATTCTCAGATTTACATCTTAGAAAAAACACTGCAGGTTTTGGGGGTACTAATGACATTTATTCAGTAAACATTTGTGGACTATCAATTCTGAGTCCTAGGCTCCAGAGTACATGGTTTGGTGGAGGAGACAGACAGGCTGACAGCAGTAGTGGAATAATTGAATAATGGAAGTCTGAATTATGCTACAGACTGACTTAACAAAAGGGAGTCAGAGAAACCTCCAGAGGGAGTAGCTTTTGAGCTAAGCCATAAAGATGAATAAGGGGCTTCCCAGGTGGCACTTGGTAAAGAACCCATTTGTCAATGCAGGAGACACGGATTCGATCCCTGGGTTGGGATGGTCCCCTGGAGAAAGGCATAGCAACCCACTCCAGTATTCTTGGCTGGAGAATCTCATGGTCAGAGGAGCCTGGTGGGCTACAGTCCATGGGGTTGCCAAGAGTCAGACATGACTAAAGTGACTTAGCACACACACACATAAGTATGCAATCGCCTTAGCTGGTGGCTCAAGGGTAAAGAATATCTTCCTGCAATGCAGGAGGTGTGGGTTCAATCCCTGGGTTGGGAAGATCCCCTGAAGGAGGGCATGGCAACTCACTCTGGTATTCTTGCCTGGTGAAGTCCATGGACAGAGGAGACGGGCAGGGTGTAGCCCATAAGGTCACAAAGAGTCAGACACAACTTAAGTGACTAAATAAACACACACACATGCTTAAGGATGCATTGGAGTTTGCCCAGGTATTCCAGTTAGAACAGTAGGCATAAAGACGTGGAATGTGAAAGAGCATGCCTACTCTTTCAGAGTCATTTTAGGAGGTCTTGGGTTTTAGTTGCACAGGGCAAGTGACTGGAGAGGAGATTTAAGAAGAGGGTTGGTAGACACATTGTCACTTGTACATTGATTAGGGATTTGAACTTAAGCCTATAACTTGAGGGAGAATCACCGACTCCTTGAAGAATCTGAGGAGAAGGCAATGGCAACCCACTCCAGTACTCTTACCTGGAAAATCCCATGGATGGAGGAGCCTGGTAGGCTGCAGTCCATTGGGTCACTAAGAGTCGGGCACGACTGAACGACTTCACTTTCACTTTTTGCTTTCTTGCATTGGAGAAGGAAATGACAACGCACTCCAGTGTTCTTGCCTGCAGAATCCCAGGGACGGGGGAGCCTGGTGGGCTGCCGTCTATGGGGTTGCACAGAGTCGGACACGACTGAAGCGACTTAGCAGCAGCAGCAGCAGCAGCATGATGCTGTAAGGGCCGTTCCATCACGGTATCATCAGGGATAAAGAAAAGGAAAGGCATCAGGAGTGGGCATGGTCCAGGATGTGATGACAAATGGTTATGGAGAAGGGTCAAAATGGTGGTGCTACCATTCCCAATCTGTTCTTCCCATCATTCTTAGTAATAAAATCCTCATCTTTTAGCTGGACACATCACCACGCAGAAGAGAGACTCCATCTCCCAGCCTCCCTCACAGCTTGACATGGCCATGTGATGTAATATATATGCATGCAAACACTAGCTCCTGCATTTAAAGAAGAAGGAAAGTGCATTTCTCCCTACCCACTGTCTGGGATGTGGTAGTAATGAATCTTGATCATGAAGATTAGGTCAACAGTCTAGGGATCATAGAATGACAAGTCAGATAGAGCTTAGACCCTCAACATTGTAAAGCCATTGATTCTGCTTTTGACTGTTTATTCCTCATTTGATATGTGAACAAGAAATAATTCTTTAGCTTGTTTACTTCACTGCATGTTTGGGATCTCTGTTGCAGGAGGAACTGGAAAAATGCACTCAGCGTCCCATGGCAGTCTCAACAGTCTAAAGTTGAGGTTATACCAAGTGGGAGAAAATATTTGCAAATGATGTGACCAACAAGGGCTTCATTTCCAAAATATACGAACAGTTTATACAAGTCAGCAACAAAAATCCCCAGATCCCTTTTGAAAAATGGGCCGAAGACCTAAATAGACATTTCTCCACAAAAGACATACAGGTGGCCAATAGGTACATCAAAAAATGCTCATCATCACTAATCACTGGAGAAATGTAAATCAAAATTACAATGAAGTACCACCTCACACCAGTCAGAATGATCATCTTCAAAAAAATCTATAGATAATAAATGCTGGAGAGAGTATGGAGAAAGGGGAACTCTCCTATACTGTTGGTGGGAATATAACTTGGCACAGCCTCTATGGAGAACAGTATAGAGCAGGAAGTTCTTCAAAAAACTAAAAATAGAGTTGGCATGCATGCGTGCTAAGTCACTTCAGTCATCTCCGACCCTGTACAACACTGTCCACTGTAGCCCACCAGGCTCCTCTGTCCATGGGATTCTCCAGGCAAGAATACTGGAGTGCATTGCCAAGCCCTCCTCCAGGGGATTGTAATGACCTAGGGATTGAACCCGCACCTCTTACATCTCTGGCATTGGCAGACAGGTTCTTTACCACTAGCACCACCCAAGAGTGGGAATATTATCTAACAATTCCACTCCTGGGAGTATATCCAGACAAAACTACAATTTGAAAAGATATATCCACCTCTTGTTCATAGCAGCATTATTTACAAAAGATATGGAAACAATGACAGATGAATGGATAAAGAAAATGTGGTATATATATATAAAATGTAACACTGCTCAGCCATAAAAATGAAATAATGTCATTTGTAGCAACATAGATGGAACTAGAGATTACCATACTAAGCAAAGAAAGTCAGAAAGAGAAAGACAAATATCATATTATGTCACTTATATGTGGAATCTAAAACATGACACAAATGATCTTATCTACAAAACAGAAACACAATGTCATATGATATCACTTACATATGGAATCTAAAATATGACACAATGAACTTATCTACAAAACAGAAACAGGCTCACAGACATAGAGAATGGGTATGTGGTTGCAAGGGAGTAGGGGAGGAAAAGGCTAGGAGTTTGAGATTAGCAGATGCAATTATTTGTAGGATGGATAAACAACTAGGTCCTATGTGTCGAACAGGGAACTGTAGATCCAGAGCAGCCAAGCCATCTTCTCCTTGTGTCTTCACATCAGCTTCCTCTGTGCATGTCTATCTCTGTGTCCAAATGTTTGTTTTATAAGGATGCCAGTCATATTGGATTGGGGCCCACCCTAAGTACCTTATTTTAACTGGACTACCTCTGTAAAGAACCTATTTTCAAAAAGGTCACATTGTGAGGTACTAGTTGTTAGGACTTCAATGTATCTTTTTAGGGGAGAAGAGGGGACACAATTCATCATATAACACATATTTGTGTTCCTCTCTTCTGAAGATGCTCTTCCCTCTAGCTCTCACTCTTCCTCAGAGTTAATGCCTACCATTTCTTAAAACTGCACCTCAGTGTAACCTCCTCTGGGAAGCCTCTGTGACCTCTGCCCCCAGGACCACCACAGATACTCACAAATCTGGAGGGATGACCAGTAGCTCTCATAAGCTCCACATCAGTGGCACTCACAATGTGGCTAGAAACTTTACAGTAATTTGACACTGTGCAATCAGTGGGCTTCTATTGTGTTTGTTTTTAATTTCATTTTCCTATGTATTCATGTTTATGGATGGAGTGGGCTGAACTGTTGTTCAGTCACTCAGTCGTGTTAGACTCTTTACAACCCCATGGACTGCAACATACCAGAGTTCCCTTCCTTCATCATCTCCGGAGCTTGCTCAAACTCATGCCCATTGAGTCAGTGATCTCATCCTCTGCCGTCCCCTTTCCCTCCTACCTTCAATCTTTCTAACCATCAGGGTCTTTAAAAAATTATATGTGCTGATGAGACAGCTAAAACAAGTGTAAAACTTAAGACCACAGAGACTTTAGAAGAGACTGCTTGGCCTCTTTCTTTCTTCCCTGTACTTCTCTGTCCAACTGTTTGGAGAAGCAAACTAAGTGGAGTATGAGAGGGTGGTCACATCCCAGATCTCAGCACATCCCTGGACACATCCCAAGGGTGTGTTCCTGGTATCACGTAGGAAAGAATTCAAGATGAGCCTTAGTAAAGCAAAAGAAGGTTTATTCAGGGAGATACACACCCCACAAGCGGAGTGTGGGCCATCTCAGATGGCAAGAGGTGCCAGGGGGCAGGGGTGTCAGTTCTTTATAGGGTGGGTAAATTCGTAGGGTAATGAGTGGGAGGAGCATTCCACTCATTTTAGGAAGGGGCAGGGATTGCCAGGAACTGGGGCCAGTGCCCACTCTTTGACCTACAGGGTCACCCCTGGAACTGCCAAGGTGCCTGCTGGTGTGTCATTTACCAGATGATGTATTACAATGAGTGTATACTGTGGCTCAAGTTCTAATGGAAGTTGACTTGTCCACCATTTTGGACCTAGCTGGTTCTAGCCAGTCTGTGTTGTGTCTTCAATGCTTATGTCATTTTTTAAAAGTCGTGCCCTGCCCCCTTTCTGTCTCACAGTGTCTCAGAACTAGCAGTTCTCTGAATGTGCTGTATTCTCTTTTCCTCTGCCTGGTCCATAAGCGGTTGCCTCTCCTGCAAAGCTATTCTCCTTGTCACCTGGAAATTAGTTCCATAAAGTAGTCAGCTTCACCTCCTCCAGGAAGCTGTACCTGATATCCGAGGCCTAATATCATAAGGGTCCTTCCATTCTCTTTAAGCCTCAGGCTGGAAGCAAGTACTCAGGGTTGGGGCTCAGGGTGGGTTATCCCCAAATCTGTCACAAAGGCATATTGATCATTTTGAACTGGACTTGCTTGAGAAGCAGACAATGCAAGTAAGAATTTCTGACTACTCTCTGTCTCCCTGAAAAGCAAGAAATGAATCTTTCCTGAGAAAGGTGCACTCCCTCCATCTGGAGGTAGGAGGAAACACTTATCATCAGAGACAGGGAATTCATAGCTGAGAAGCCTGTATAAACAAATCTTGTTACTTATTTGAATTTACTACCCCAAGCCCAAACTCTGTTCAGGCTTCCCAGGTGACTCATTGGTAAAGAATCTGCCTGACAATTTAGGATATGCCAGAGATGCAGGTTCAGTCCCTGAGCTGGGAAGATCCCCTGGAGAAGGAAATGGCAACCCTTTCCAATATTCTTGCCTGGGAAATCCCATGGACAGAGGAGCCTGCTGGGCTTCAGTCCATGGGGTTGCAAAGAGTTGAACACAACTGACCAACTGAACAACAACATAACAAAACTGTTCCAATTCATCATTATTAATAATTAAGCACCCAAAGCCTAAGTTTCTTTGTACTGTCAATTCCTCACAAATTTATTGTTTCTTTGGCTAAATATTGTGAAAGCTGCCTACTTTGGCCACTTCTTAGTTCTCATTTCTATGAGATTTCATTCATGTGAATTAAAATTTGTTTCCTTTTCTCCTGTGAATATATGTTCTGTCAATTTTATGATTAGCCTAGCTGTAAGAACTCAAGAAGAGAGGAAAGGGAATTTTTCCCCTTCCCTGACATCAGTAACTGAAGGGCCATGGCGAGAGACCTGAAAGATGGATGGTCCCTTATAGACAGCAGGGTACACGGCTGGAATTTCTTAATACTGTCTGAGGCCAGGATAGGCCCCAACCAGGCAAGCAGCTGAGATGGCAGGTGAGAGTCAGTTGGCTTCATCAGAAGCCTGCTAGCCAAGTAGGGTCTGATTAGTGACAAGCTATCAATTTCCTAGAGAAGCACTTTTAAACAGTACTTCCTGAAAACAGAAAGTCCACACTCTCATCTGCACTCCCAATCTGATTTCTCTAAATTCCACAAGAAACACACACACACACAAAATGAGAGGTGTTTGGGGGAGTGCTTAATTTTCTTGAGCAATGACTTTGTGCCTGAACTGTGAGACTATGTGGTCCCTTTGCAGCTTCTGTGTCTTTGCCCCTCTCTCCACACCCCCCAGCTTGGCCTTAATTCCATCCCACAGAACCAAAGCTAGAAACTAAAATCAGACTAGCACCTGGTAAAGTGTCACAGTAGAGTCTGTGTACCCTTTGTGTGCCTGAGGAGGCAGTTATAGCGAGGACACTGGTAACCTTTTCCAAACCTGCCGTTTGTCTGGGAAACCAGCAGGACTGGCTAGGGTGAATGCTAATGAATGCTGGAAAAATCAAGCTGGCCCAGCAGAACACAACCAAATCAGAGGGCACTGGACATCTTGGGCTCGGATGAAACCAGTGAGACAATTTTCTAGCAAAAAGGACTGGATTCGATAAAATTGGAGTGAGGTAGGCTTTGCCAGCCATGGTTCCCAGGGACTGGAAAGTGCTGAGTCACCATGGGTCTGTTCTCAGTTTGCAGAGCTGAATCCTCGTGCCAATCCCGGAACAGAACTGTGACTTCCTCAAGTCAGCAGATAACACCAGGCCATTCTTCTTGATTTTGTAAGGCAGACCCAGCTTTTAGGCAGTACTAATATATGAGCCACTTCCCTGGTGGCTCAGGCAGGTTCAGTCCCTGAAGACGGTAATGGTGAACCCACTCCAGTATTCCTGCCTGGAGAATTCCGTGGACAAAGGAGCCTGGTACCCAGTACCCAGGTATCTAACCCACGTCTCCTGCATTAGCAGGTAGACTCTTTACCACTGAGCCACCAGGGAAGGAGCTGGGACTGGGCATGTGAGTCCATGGGGATCTGGTTTAGAAGACTGTCAGAGAGAAAAGATTTCTGGCCGTGCAAGTGACTAAAGGTGGAAACCTTATTGGCTTGAGTCATGCTGGTAGAATCATGCTTATTTGCTCATTCCTGTCTGACTCTTTGCAACATCATGGACTGTAGCCCACCAGCCTCCTCTGTTCATAGGGATTCTCCAGGCAAGAATACTGGAGTGGGTTGTCATGCCCTCCTCCAGGGGATCTTCCCAATCCAGGGATCAAACCAGGTCTCCCGTGTAACCAGCAGATTCTTTACCATCTGAGCTACCAGGGAAGCCCATGAATACTGGAACAGGTAGCCTATCACTTCTCCAGGGGATCTTCCTGACCCAGGGATCAAACCTCGGTCTTCTGCATTGCAGGCGGATTCTTTACCAGTTGAGCTACCAGGAAGTAGAACATCGCCTCCTATTTATGCTTAATGATGCTATTCTTTCTTTATCCTCACATCTCCATTGTATTTATTTTAATTTCTCTTTTAAATTGTTCTAGTAGCTTTACTTCTTCAGGAGTTTATCAGTTCAGTTCAGTTCAGTTCAGTCACTCAGTCATGTCCGACTCTTTGCCACCCCATGAATCACAGCACGCCAGGCCTCCCTGTCCATCACCAACTCCCGGAGTTCACTCAGACTCACATCCATCGAGTCGGTGATGCCATCCAGCCATCTCATCCTCTGTCGTCCCCTTCTCCTCCTGCCCCCAATCCCTCCCAGCATCAGGGTCTTTTCCAATGAGTCAACTCTTCGCATGAGGTGGCCAAACTACTGGGGTTTCAGCTTTAGCATCCTTCCTTCCAAAAAACACCCAGGGCTGATCTCCTTCAGAATGGACCGGTTGGATCTCCTTGCAGTCCAAGGGACCCTCAAGAGTCTTCTCCAACAACACAGTTCAAAAGCATCAATTCTTCGGCGCTCAGCTTTCTTCACAGGAGTGTATACATTGTACTTAAATGGCATTGGGTTTCCTCACAGGTATAATTCTTGCTCAAGGGATTTCTACTCATGCCACTTGGCTTGTAGGGAGGATCTCCATTTGGGGATGTTCCATTTGGTTGCCTCTGCTAAGGTACTATTTTGAGTCCCCTGATTCAGATAGGACCATTTTTTATGTTAGTGGATTGGCTTGGATTTTGCCACTTTGAGAAAACAGGTCCCGCATTTATGTGGTACAGACCCAAGATTCCAATTATATGATTCCAGCCTGGGAGGACGAACTCTCTCTTCTTACTGAGAACCTGAGAGTGTGGAAGGACACTCAGATTCTTGTTTGTGGATGGCAGCTAAGTCCTGGCACCAGCTCCAGGTCCTCATTAAATGTCAGACCTGTGGGCTTTTAAACACCAGACTCTACAGCCCATCTCTGGTCCTCTTGAGGGCTACATAAACTCAGCTTCTGCTCTATATCCAACACCTGAGGGATCCCCTCTTCTTGCCTTTTTAAAAATTATTATTATCTCTTTACTTTTGGTCTTAGTTGCAGCACTCAGGATCTTGCATTGTGGCCCTTGGGCTTCTTTCTAGTTGAGGGGAGCAGGCTTAGGAAGAATGTGGGATCCTAGCTTCCTGACCAGGAATTAAACCCAGGTCCTCTGCACTGGAAGGCAATTTTTTTTTTTCAGGCTTTAAACTTTTTATTTTGTAATGGGGTATAGCCGATTAACAGTGTTGCGGTAGTTTCAGGTGAACAGTGAAGGGACTCAGCCATATGTATACATGTATCCATTCTTCCTCAAACCCCACTCCCAACCAGGCTCGCACATAAAGTTGAGTTCTATGTGCTGTATAGTAGGTCCTTGTTGAATTTACTCTTTTATTAAAGTCCAAAGTTAAAACGTCTCTTCTTTGTGTGGCACCATTATTTTACCTTAAATAATACTTAAACATTCTCCAGGTGCCAATAACTAAAAACATTGATATTTATATATTTCTTATTTGTTACATGTTTAACTTACTGGCTTCAAGCAGATTTTTGGTGCAATGGGTTGATAAACTCTAGACATTTGCTCAGGTTGTAATCCAAGGTGCTCCCCACCCCAATTTCCAGTAATAGACTCCATAGTAGATGATCATTCCATCTTGGGAAGTGTAGTCTTTTCCCTTATGGGTAAAATGAAAATGTTTCATTATTTAGAATTAAGCACCACAAAGCTTGAAGCTTTTGAATCTTATCTATTCCTGCACCTGCTTATTTTACTTTGTTTTGTCTGCCCATGTAGACTTATTTCACTTTGCAGTTTCTAGGACCAATTACGACCCTATGCCAGGACCTGCTTTGAACTATGATTTTATTGCTTCCTAGCTGGGTTATCAGGACCATCACACACAGATATGCACACAAGTCTAGGATTGTCAAGTATTGCACAGTTGCTCCAAGGTACTTGATGTTGTGGTCCCAAGTTGTGGTTATCTGGAGTTGGTTTTTTTTTTTTTTTTCTTATATGGTAATATACATGTTTCAGTGCTATTCTCTCAAACCATCTCACCCTCACCTTCTCCCACGGAGTCCAAAAGGCTGTTCTTTACCTCTGTGTCTCTTTTTCTGCCTTACATATAGGGTCATTGTTACCATCTTCCTAAATTCCATATATATGTGTTAATATACTGTATTGGTGTTTTTCTTTCTGACTTACTTCACTCTGTATAATAGGCTCTAGTTTCATCTACCTCATTAGAACTGACTCAAATGTGTTCTTTTCAATAGCTGAGTAATATTCCATTGTGTATATGTACCACAGATTTCTTATCCATTCATCTGCCAGTGGACATCTAGGTTGCTTTCTTGTCCTGCTGCTGCTGCTGCTGCTGCTAAGTTGCTTCAGTCGTCTCTGACTCTGTGGCCGACCCCATAGACGGCAGCCCACCAGGCTCCCCCATCCCTGGGATTCTCCAGGCAAGAACACTGGAGTGGGTTGCTCTTTCCTTCTCTAATGCATGATAGTGAAAAGTGAAAGTGAAGTCTCTCAGTCGTGTCCGACTCTTAGCGACCTCGTGGACTGCAGCCTACCAGGCTCCTCCATCCATGGGATTTTCTAGGCAAGAGTACTGGAGTGGGGTGCCAGTGTCCTAGCTATTATAAACAGTGCTGCGATGAACATTGGGGTACACTTGCCTCTTTCAATTCTGGTTTCCTCAGTGTGTATGACCAGCAGTGGGATTGCTGGATCATATGGCAGTTCTATTTCCAGTTTTTTAAGGAATCTCCATGCTGTTCTCCATAGTGGCTATACGCGTTTACACTCCCACCAACAGTGTAAGAGGGTTCCCTTTTCTCCACATCCTCTCCAGCATTTATAGCTTGTAGACTTTTGGATAGCAGCCATTCTGAACAGCATGAGATGGCACCTCTTGTGGTTTTGATTTGCATTTCTCTGATAATGAGAGATGTTGAGCATCTTTTCATGTGTTTGTTAGCCATCTGTATGTCTTCTTTGGAGAAATGTCTGTTTAGTTCTTTGGCCCATTTTTTGATTGGGTGGTTTATTTTTCTGGTATTGAGCTGCATGAGCTGATTGTATATTTTGGAGATTAATTCTTCATCAGCTGCTTCATTTGCTATTATTTTCTCCCATTCTGATGGTTGTCTTTTCACCTTCTTATAATTTCCTTCATTGTGCAAAAGCTTTTAAATTTAATTAGGTCCCATTTGTTTATTTTTGCTTTTATTTCCATTACTCTGGGAGGTGGGTCATAGAGAATTTTCTTAATTTCTTATACGTCATTAACTTTTTTAGGTTTTCCATGTCTTTCTAATCTAATTTTGGTAAGGTATATATTCATAGAAGAGCATCAGTTTTATTTGCATTTTCAAATATACTAATTATATTAGTACATAGTAGTCTCACGTCTATCCATCCTTCCTCTGCATATGGGGCAAGTTTCTCTTTGTCATTATTTTGTGTTGCTGTGCTTTTTCCCTCCTGTTTCTTCCTTAAAGGTAGAACCAATCGCCATACATATTTTTCAGCTATTCAAATTTTAGAGTTACAAAGTTATAGCTTTTAGAGTTACATTCTTTTGTTTTCTTAATCATTAGTTTCTGATTTTACTTTACTGTCTCCTGATTCTACTTTCTTTGGAATTTATTTTACTTGTTCTAACTTCTTGAAATACTAATAGGCGAGTCTTTTTATACTTTATTTATTTTGGTCACACAATGGAGTATGCGAGACCTTAGTTCTCCATCCAGGTATCGAACCCCCACCCCCTGCATTGGGAGTGCAGTCTTAACCACTGGACTGCCAGGAGAGTTCCCTTCATGTATTTTCTCTCTTTAATGGCAATTAATATAACTAGGCTTTCCAGTGAAGTCATGGATATGCATCTTCTGTTTAACTTCCAGGATATTACACTCACTGAAGATAGCTTTTGGAATTTTTTTGCATACTTATTATATTTATTATAAGTACTTTCCAAGAAACTTTTAACACAAAGGACTAGATAAGAATGCTGGGTGAGATCTGACATGCAGAAATTGGACATGAAAGATTATAGTAACTGAGGAAAAACTGTAAGAAATTCTCAGATATAAAGAAAGATTAAGGGTATTGTCTAGCTGGAATGTATGGCCATAAGGTAGTGGTAGACCTTTGGAGGGGCTCCCCAGGTGGCTCAGTGGTAAAGAACCCATCTGCAATGCAGGAGCTGTTGGAGAGGCAACTTCCATCCCTGAGTCTGGAAGATCCCCTGGAGTAGGGCATGACAACCCACTCCAGTATTTTCACCTGGAGAATCCCGTAGACAGAGGAGCCTGGTGAGCTACAGTCCACAGAGTTGCAAAGAGCTACATAGTATTGAAGCAACTTAGCACACATGTAGACGTTTGGAAGCCAGACCAATTGGATCTTGAATACAAGGCTAAAGTTGACTACAAGGCTAAAAAATTTCTATAGTCTGAGGGAAGTCCCTGATGGTAGGCTCTTTTAGTGTAGCATGCCACAAGCTCAAAAAGGGTTCTGGAGATGCTAGGACCAGGATGTCAGATGCAGTGGATGGGGCAAGATGCCAGGGATGCCTGCATGATCAGAACCCAAGTCAGGTGAGATGAACAGGTGAACAGAGTTCTGAGGGTCAGGACAGAGAAGCAGGACTGAGGTGGTTTGCATGAAAGTAATCACAGGAGTCCTGATGTTCTAAGGGAAAGAAGGGAAGAGAGGAAGAGTCGAGGATGAAACTGTGTATAAAGAGATTTAAACAGAGGAGCCCAAGAAGGGGATCTGGAGGAGGAGACCATGGAGAGCAGTCATGGAAGCCGAGGGGCAGAGCTGCGTTGAGCTACAAGGAAGCAAACGGATGGAGGAGGGAGAGTGGAGCTGAAGATGCCCCTTTCTAGAGGATGCCCTCACTGCTAACACTAAACCAGTGAGGGTTAGAGAGCAGAATGGAAGCACTGGTGGGAAGTAAATTCTGAAGAGAATGGACTCTTTACCCTTCAGATCTTTTCATTTATTCACAATTAACGAACAAAATATTAGAGAATTGCTGTTGCTATTGTTGAGACTAGGAGGTCAGACTTCACCTTACCTATCTGGATAGCATGTGTTCAGTGGAAGATATTAACTGATGTCTTTTGTCAAAGAGAAGTCAACTAGAAAAAAAATAAAACTGAGCAGATGTTCTAATTTTAGAAAAGATTCACTACAAATTTATTTTAAACAGAGGTTTGTAAGAGTACTAAAATATTATTTGATTTCAAAGATTGTGGATACGCTGAGTTTTCCATGATGTGATGTGTATAAAAATGGCTTGCAGGCCCTCAATCAATATTAGTTATCTACAACCACCACCCACCACCCACCCGCCCCATGTACCCCTCCCAATACAAATCTAGACAAATCAGGCCTGGTGTTTCTTCAGAAGGAGCTATTTTCTCGCTGCTTACAAATCAGATTAGATCTTCTTGTCTGGGGCCAGACACAGCATTTACCCCTTCTAGGCCTGCTCATTTTGCCTGATGTCTGCAGCCGGATAATCACATTGGAAGCTTCTGGGAAGATCTCCTGCCCCTGGAGGGATATGGAAAAGACACCCGTACAGTCTTTTGTGACTTACCTACCAGCAAATTTTCACACTGGCCATGGTGGGCTCTGGGACAAAAAGAGGAAGCCTAACCAGATTTTAGACGCCCCATAATTGAGTCAAGGCTACACCATGGCCAGAAGGAGAGGGAAGGTGGAGGAGAGAGAACAACAGGATCCCTCTGGGGTCAGTAATGAAAAGTTAATGCCAAGAGAACAGTGTGCATACATTCAAATGACATTATTGTGTTATATGGTTATGAGGACAAAGGTTTCCTGTTGTAAGATTATTTTTTAGCATCCTGATAAGCAGCTGATCATGTCTGGGCCCTCCAGCTTTGAGCATCCACCACTGTCTCATCTATCAGTTGGGTCACCTGATTCAAGAGAACTGAAACCATCTACAACCACCCAGAGACTATGCACAGTAAGAGAATTTTCCTATTCTACTCTCTGTATCAACAAGAGTTGACTATTTCAGAGAACTCTTGCCCAGAAGATGAAAGTTGAAACTATTGCTTGTTCCTGCAATTTTCCGCAAAAAATGATTTAAATGAACATTCAATTATTCAACTTTTCAAAAGAAAAATCAACTGACAATTTACTTTCCAAAATTATTTGAATCCTTGCTGCTTCTCCTGCTGTGGCCATCAATCTTAAACTCTTATTTTGTGATCACTACCCAATCTTAACCAAGCCCTTCCTAGAAAGAGCTTCTGAAACAGACTCCAAAATATTATAGACATCCTGACTTTGTCTTCTCCTCTCCAAGACACTACTAAGATTTTGTCTCACTGAGAAAAGAATAAATTCAGGCTTGACTTAACAACAGGTTGTCCTGGTGCTATCTGGGGGAAAGGCAGCATTCGACAATCTCACATGTCACCTCCACCTCCCCACAAGTTTTGGAACCCATCAAGAATTCACTCAAAGGGGATATGGGTTAGAGGTGCCCTGTTCAAGTAGTTCACTACAGTTCAGTCACTAGTCGTGTCCGACTCTTTGCAACCCCATGAATTGTAGCACGCCAGGCCTCCCTGTCCACTACCATCTCCCGGAGTTCACTCAGACTCATGTCCATCGAGTCCGTGATGCCATCCAGCCATCTCAGCCTCGGTCGTCCCCTTCTCCTCCTGCCCCCAATCCCTCCCAGCATCAGAGTCTTTTCCAGTGAGTCAACTCTTCGCATGAGGTGGCCAAAGTACTGGAGCTTCAGCTTTAGCATCATTCCTTCCAAAGAAATCCCAGGGTTGATATCCTTCACAATGGACTGGTTGGATCTCCTTGCAGTCCAAGGGACTCTCAAGAGTCTTCCCCAACACCACAGCTCAAAAGCATCAATTCTTCGGCGCTCAGCTTTCTTCACAGTCCAACTCTCACATCCATACATGACCACAGGAAAAACCATAGCCTTGACTAGACGGACCTTAGTCGGCAAAGTAATCTCTCTGCTTTTGAATATACTATCTAGATTGGTCATAACTCTCCTTACAAGGAGTAAGCGTCTTTTTAACTTACCATCTGCAGTGATTTTGGAGCCCCCAAAAATAAAGTCTGACACTGTTTCTACTGTTTCCCCATCTATTTCCCATGAAGTGATGGGACCAGATGGCATGATCTTCGTTTTCTGAATGTTGAGCTTTAAGCCAACTTTTTCACTCTCCTCTTTCACTTAAATCAAGAGGCTTTTTACTCCTCTTCACTTTCTGCCATAAGGGTGGTGTCATCTGCATATCTGATGTTATTGATATTTCTCCCAGCAATCTTGATTCCAGCTTGTGTTTCTTCCAGTCCAGCATTTCTCATGATGTACTCTGCATAGAAGTTAAATCAGCAGGGTGAAAATATACAGCCTTGACGTACTCCTTTTCCTATTTGGAACCAATCTGTTGTTCCATGTCCAGTTCTAACTGTTGCTTTCTGACTTGCATACAGATTTCTCAAGAGGCAGGTCAGGTGGTCTGGTATTCCCATCTCTTTCAGAATTTTCCACAGTTTATTGTGATCCACACAGTCAAAGGCTTTGGCATAGTCAAGAAAGCAGAAATCGATGTTTTTCTGGAACTCTCTTGCTTTTACCATGATCCAGCGGATGTTGGCAATTTGATCTCTGGTTCCTCTGCTTTTCTAAAACCAGCTTGAACATCAGGGAGTTCACAGTTCAAGTATTGCTGAAGCCTGGCTTGGAGAATTTTGAGCATTACTTTACTAGCATGTGAGATGAGGGCAATTGTGCGGTAGTTTGAGCCTTCTTTGGCATTGCCTTTCTTTGGGACTGGAATGAAAACTGACCTTTTCCAGTCCTGTGGCCACTGCTAAGTTTTCCAAATCTGCTGGCATATTGAGTGCAGCACTTTCACAGCATCATCTTTCAGGATTTGAAACAGCTCAATTAGAATTCCATCACCTCCACTAGCTTTGTTCGTAGTGATGCTTTCTAAGGCCCACTTGACTTCACATTCCAAGATGTCTGGCTCTAGATTAGTGATCACATCATCATGATTATCTGGGTCGTGAAGATCTTTTTTGTACAGTTCTTCTGTGTATTCTTGCCACCTCTTCTTAATATCTTCTGCTTCTGTTAAGTCCAGACCATTTCTGTCCTTTATCGAGCCCATCTTTGCATGAAATGTTCCCTTGGTATCTCTAATTTTCTTGAAGATATCTCTAGTCTTTCCCATTCTGTTGTTTTCCTCTATTTCTTTGCATTGATCACTGAAGAAGGCTTTCTTATCTCTTCTTGCTATTCTTTGGAACTCTGCATTCAGATGCTTATATCTTTCCTTTTCTCCTTTGCTTTTTGCCTCTCTTCTTTTCACAGCTATTTGTAAGGCCTCCCCAGACAGCCATTTTGCTTGTTTGCATTTCTTTTCCATGG
>NW_024070212.1:81279637-81309208 GCF_014754425.2 Oryx dammah
ATTTGGGGGATTTTCTGTATTGGACTAAGGAATCTGTAACCCTGAGACATGCCTTGTGTTTGTGTGCTTGCTTGCTTTCTTATGTTTGATAGTACCAGCTGTGTACAACAAAGATGGGTAGTCAGAGCTCTGCTCCATCTTGTAGCCCCTTAGGGTATATTTTGCAGAATTGGAAAATTTTTAGTTAAGCACCTAGGAAAAGGAGAAAAAATGGTATTCCATTATAACACTGTTTAGCCTCAGGACATCTTAAGATCTGGAGAACACTGCTCCCTAATGGCTCTCTAAATTATAACACTGTCTTTGAACCAGAACTATTTTGTGAAAGGGGAGGAAAATGGGAGGATGCTTCTTATGTACAGCCCTTATGCTATTGATTCAAAGTGAGCCTATTTAGAGAAAAATGTAGCATGCATGGAATTATGATACAGAAAGAAATTTCCTCCAATAAGGAGACTTTAAAAGGTTTACCCTATTCTCAGGAATCAACAGATGGGGAATTAATTCAACAAATAAATGCTCCTAGATATCCATCACAACTGCCTCTGTATGGTGGGCAAAATGCAGAAGCAGGGGCTGGAGCCATAGATCCCACAGTGCCAATTCATTCTTGCCTGCTCTGGCAGGAGCTGAGGAAGGGGAGGTTGTCTTCCTCTCATGCCCGATAGAGCTTCCATTTTGGTCAGGGAACCACTAGTGTTTATTCAGGGTGATTCCCGCTGAGGCAGATTCACACTGGAGGAATAAATTCCCAAGATCATCCAGCAGGATTCATGTGGATCCACTCTCCCTTTTCAACCTCAGACATGTTGAATTGCAAAAATAATATGCCAACCTACTGCGATGACCCTACCAGGATGGAAATTCATTCTCTTTCATCTTTGCCAACCCAATTGGGCTGAGATCAAAGTTTGCTAACCACTCTGTTGGCTGAGGAAGGGAAGAGAAGAGGATGGAAATATTGCATTGACTGAAAAATTCGTATGTGTTTTTCTGTACAATGTTATGGAAAACCCTGAACAAAGTTTTTGTGAGCCCAATAGAAAAGGCTAGAGAAGAGGTAGGTAGAATGCATGTTACTGTTCCTGGCAAACCCATCACAGCACCAGCAGCAAAAGCAATTCCCATCATAGATCCAGACTGGGAGGAGAGTAACCTAGGAGATAAAGTTGGAATTGAGCATTACAAGGAGTGCATCATGATAGGGCTCCAAAAGGGAGAACCAATATTGGAACTTTCATGAGGTGCAAGGACTGTGCAAAGAGCCACAGGAAAACCCCTGAGGTTTTGGAAGAGAATGTACAGGGCTTATCTCCAATATGCAGATGTGGATCCAGATAATCCAGAGAATTTCAAATTAGTTAATTGGACTTTGTGACTTAGAGTGCCCCAGTTGCAGAAAACATAAGGACTTTTTGGCCTGTTGTTATGTTATTTGGTAGAAACTGCTTTCAGTGTTTTACAGTTGGGAGGGAACATAAGATAAAAAGAGACCTGTGAAATGAAGCAGCAAAAGTCCCTTTTGGCAGTGACACTCAGTGGAGAAAGGGGAGACAAAAATTTGAGCAGAGAGTAAGACCCAGAGAACCAAGAGAGTGAAGGGTGACCCACAGAAAAAAGCCCACCAATGGGACATGTAAAAGTGGGTTGGCAGCAGTCCTTACTTTAAGACAAGAAGGCAACTGAAAGAAAGTCTGCCTCAGCTTACAAAAGAAACTGGAAGAGGAGGAAAAAGCATTGTTCATGCTGGAAACAAGAGAGAGTGACTGAGGATTCTCTGAGGGGACTCTGCTTGGGGAAATAGTTTCCCATCAGGAGCCCTGGGTAACCCTTTTGTGGGAAATAGATTGTCTTTCTGACTGGTAGTGGAGCCACTTGCTCTGTTTTCAACACTGGATTCGCAAGGAGTTGGACCCAAAGAGTTAGCCCAGAAAAGCACCTTGACAGAGGATTATCTAGAAAGCCTCTCGAAAAACTGTTTTTGCAATCCCCAGACTGTCAGACTGAGGCTCCTAATCTAAAACACAGCTTTTTTTTTGTACATGCCAGAGATCCCAATTGCATTGCTGGGGCAAGATTTTTTAACTAAATTAGATGCTAAAGTGACTTTCACTCCTGAAATACTGGATATAAAGGTACCACTGGAACAAGCTTTGCCTTGCAGCTAGCCCTCCTGTCAAGGGATGGAGGAGTCACCACCAGCGTCCCTGAAGACATCTCGCAGCAGGGACGCCTGGGAGCATGGGGTGATAGATGGGCAGGAAGAGTCTGGATGGCCATAGCAGTTAAGGTGAAACTGAAGCTGGACACTCAGGCTCTGAGTTTAAGGCAATATCCCTAAAAGGAGCAAGCAAAACAGGGATCCAGCCCAAGGCTGGATTGGCATTTTGAAATACTTGCTTATTGGATTCCCTCAGTCACTATATAATACTCCCATCCTGCCTTTAAGAAGGTTGGCACTGAGAACTACTGGTTTATAAATCAGATAGTGAAAGATATTCTCCCTGTAGTCCCAAATCCCTATAGTCTTCTGATCACCTTATCTGGAAACTTTCATTAGGCTTAGCAGAGGTCTTTTTTCTGTGTTATTTTGAGTCCTGAATCCCAAGAGTTATTTGTATTTATTGGGAAGATCTAGAAACCAAAGCAAGCAGCAATATTGCTGGGCAGTATTGCAAGGACTTAAAAACACCTTCACGGTGTTCGGGAAAGTGCTAGCTAAAGATATAAGGGAGCTCCAGCTACAGGAGGGAGCTCTGCTCAGATATGTGGATGATCCCTTCACAGCTGGCAATACAAAGAACACAAGTGAAAATACTGGGACTACTTAGAACTGTCTGGCCAAATGAGTCTATAAAATCTCTTGGAAAAAGGCCCAAATTTCCCAAACGTCAGTGAAATATCTGGGATCCAAACTGAGAAAAGGCCAAAGGAACTGGCTCCAGGACTGCCAAGAGACAGTAGCCAGGGTGTGGTGACCACTACCAAAGACAGTTGCATCAGTTCCTGGAATGGCATGATTCTGTTGCAGTTGGATCGCCAGCTTAACCTAATAGTTAAACCGTTGTATAAGACCCTAAAAGGGGCTGACAATAATGCCTTAGTGGGAACTAGAGAATGTCAAGAGACTTTCCTAACAATGGAGAAAAAAACTATGGAGTGCTCCTGTTCTGTGTTTGCCAGATTTGAAAAAGTCACTTGATCTTTTTAAACATAAAAGACAGGTAGTGAGACTGGAGGGGCTTCCCTGGCAGCTCAGCTTGTACAGAATCCGCCTAGAATGCAGACCGTGGTTCGAATCCTGGGTCTGGAAGATCCCCTGGAGAAGGGATAGGCTACCCACTCCCCTATTCTTGAGCTTCCCTGGTGGCTCAGATGGTAAAGAATTCACCTTCGATGCAGGAGACCTGGGTTCGACCCCTGGGTTGGGAAGATTCTCTGGAGGAGGGCATGGCAACCCACTCCAGTATTCTTGCCTGGAGAATCCCAATGGACAGAGGAGCCTGGTGGGCTACAGTTCATGGGGTCACAGTCAGATGACTGAGCGACTAAGTACAGCACAGTGAGACTAGAGGTACTGACCCACAGTTGACGAAATGCCCGGTATCCTATTTCACAGAGGCTTTGGACAGTATAATCCAGATGTATTTGAGAGTTATAGCTGTACTCTAGATTTGTTGCAAGAAGCAGAGGAATTCACTCCAGGATAGCCAACCATGGTGTGTACATCCCACGGTGTGTTGCCACTGTTGGACCAAAAGAGTGGATATTGTCTCACTATAGACCACCTGGGAGGGTATCAGATAATTTTACTTGGTAATTCTAATGTGACCCCAAAGACTGTGTCCTCCTTGAATCCAGCCACTCTGCTCCCGACCCCTTTGGGTGGCCCAGAGGCACATGAATGATTATTGTCATATCACTGAGCAGGTGCTTGGATCTGATTATAATTCCCTTTGGAGATCCAAACCTAAAGATGTTCCCAGATGGAAGTAACCTCATAGACCACCAAAACTGAAAGACCAGATATGCAGTGGTAACCTTGCAGGAGATCCTAGGAGTGGAAGCTTTGTCATCATGTATCTTTGCCCCAAAAGCTAAAATTATTGCCCTTACTTGACCTTTACATCTCAGTGAAGGTAAAAAAAGTCAACGTCTATACTGACTCGAAATAGGCCTTTTCAGTTGTAAACATACATAGGGTAATTTGGAAAAAGAGATTGCTCACTTTTGAAAGAAAAGAAATCAAACATGCCAAAGAAATTTTGAAACTGCTAGACACAGCGCTCAAGCCAAAGGAAGTGGCAATTTGCTCATTGCCTAAGACATCCGAGATTTGACTATTTTGTTTTGAAAAGGAACAACGTAGCTGACCAAGCTGTTAGAACAGCCTTCTGGACAAAGCGCCTTTGGTTATAGCCCTGTTAATTTAGCCCCACATACCCTAGTGGCTAGACAGTAAAGAATCTGCCTGAAATGCAGTAGATCCAGGTTTGATCCCTGGGTCAGAAAGATCCCCTGGAGAAAGGAATGGCTACCCACTCCAGCATTGTTGCCTGGAGAATTCCATGGACAGAGAAGCCTAGTGGATGGGGTCAACAAAGAGTTGGACACAACTGAGCAGCTAACACACTTACACACTCACCTGAGAACTTTGAAATATCAGGAGAATGGCGATATGACCTTACTCATTTAGGAATAAATGATAAATGACCAAGGAGTGGTTTTAATTCATGACTATCTAATGGAGAAAGTAATTGGAGCAATATAATGAGCCCCCATTAATGGCATCCAGTGGACACAGGACTACATTGAAAGACCAAATATGCAAGGACAATTCAAAGAGTAATACAAAAGTGTATTCTTTGCACTAAAAATAATTTCAAGATGAGGACTGCCCCATCCTGCACAGAGTCCAAGCTAGAGGGAAGTGCTTGAGAAAGATTGGCAAGTAGACTTTACAATCATGCCTAAAGTAAAAGGAAACTTTACTTACTAGTGATGGCAGACACCTTTAGAGTCTGCTTAGAATCATTTTCTTGCTGGATTGAAAAAGTTTCAGAAGTAGTAAAGGTCTTGCTCTATGAGATAATTCCTAGATTTGGGTTACTGAGCTCAATTAATTCAGAGTAATGATAGAGGTAGCTTAATTGCTAATGTGAATCAGTAGGTATATAAAAAATGTGGAATACATGGAATTTGCATGTATTTTGGAGGCTACGATTAACTAGAAACATACTTTAAAGAGAAAGATAGCTAAAATCTGTCAAGAATTAACTTAACCTGGGAAAAAGTGTTACTGCTTGCATTGCTTAGAGTGGGTCCTAGAAGTAGACTACATTTGAGTCCTTACAAAATACTGTATGCTCTATTCTGAGCAGTTATATGATCAGACATGTGATCAAAAGGTAAAAGAACTAGACGCTGTAAGTTATGTGCATATGCTGAGGTTAGTTTTAAATGCTATTTCTAAATTTGCTACTAATAAAGCGATGTTTCCCACAGATGTCCCCCTCCAGCATTTTAGACCTGGAGACTGGGTGCTCCTAATAACATGGAAAGATGTATACCCAACAGCCAAATTCAGCCCTGGTGGGTGAGGACTTAGGTTCTACTACTAACTCACTCTTCTGTTAAGTTGACAGGAATCAAACTGTGGATCCATTGCATACGGGTGAAACTGGCTTCTGACCCAGCAACAAATTGATAGCCCTCAGAAGTTATAGAAAAGACAAGAAAGCCAGCTGAAGCCAGTACTCCTTGCTGCAAGTCTGGACTAGGGCTTTAGTTAAAAACAGAGAAAGTATCTTAGATAAATAGTGAATGACTAGTGGCCATCCATTATAACATTTATAATTGACTGGAGCATTTTTCTGGTTTATTACTTGCTTTTATCCTTTTGTTTGCCACTTCATCTAATCATTTTACCTGTGATTATATCATAGTCAAGCAAATCTGTAATTTGTTGTGATACTGATAATAGGAGATACTTAAACCTTCCTTCATTTTAGCTTAAGCCTTGTGATAATAGGGTTAGTACCAAAGTGGAGCACCAGTGCTATTTTCCTATACAAGCTGTTGGCCCCAACTATAATGATGGCTCTTGCTTTCCTTTACTGTTTCATTCCACTGGTGTCTGCCACTTCCGAAGTTAGGTTATATCATAACAAAGCCAGAGGGGGGAATTTAAATGATTGTGTGAAGTGTCCTTTGAAATCTCAAACCATCCATGAACAATATATCCCACCGGTGGTTCCTGTAACAGATTTTGCTACTGTTCCGGGCCCCATTACCTTCTATAATCAACCTCCTTCAAGTGTCACGTGGCAAGTTCAGCTAACCAAGGGACGTCACAATATTCCAGTCCCTTGTTTCAACCTGTCTGAGGTAATTTCCATTGGAGGAAAAGTTACTACTGGTCCCCCTCGGTCCCTCAAATTTATTCTGAAAAAATGTGATGAACAAAATCCCCTGAAATGTACAATTGACAAATGTGTAAAGTCTAAAAATGACACTAATTTGTGTCAGAGAGCCAAACAAGTTGGGTATCATGTAAATGGACTATGGAAGGCTTGCAGTGGCTCTCACCCATGGCTTGACAACGTAATCTCTGAACTCCCCCAAAATGAAAGGATCGATGACACTACCTTGGGAGGCATAACATGCTCCCCCCCAGGATATGTCTTTGTCTGTGGCACAGGGAGCGACCCGCCTACACGGGGATGGGCACATCGCTGCTTAGACAGCTGGCAGATGGAAGGGTCATGCCTCCTGGGACATGCTAGGGTCCCTTTTTCCGTGCACAGCCTTAAGAGCATTACTTCCCTCTCTAACTCAAACATGCGTCTTAGAAGAGAGATATCGTCAGGGTATTAGGACAATATAGGACAAAGCATTTCTGGCAACCTCACACCAACTGCCAGAGTTTATATCAATAGAGATATGATTCATAGTCTAGCTACCACCATTGGGAAATCTGCCAAATTGCTGAGGACACAGCTTAAAGTATTCCAGCCCAGCAAACATCTGTGAACTCATGTGGTCCTAGATAATGGAACAGCCTGTGATTTCCTCTTGGCAAAACAAGGAAAAGTATGTGCAGTGGCCCATACCACATGCTGTACATACATCAGTACCTCTGGAGAAGTTGAAATCTGAATAAACAGAATAATTCAAAAGGCTACCTAGTTATAGGATGTACATAAATAGAATACACACCAAAGATTATTTTCCTGGTTGCCATCTGGAATAGGGGGACTCTTTTGAGTACTGTTACAAAGTTCCATTGATCATCATCCTTTTGTAATAGGTTTATTAATTTTCAAATATTTGTTCAGATGGTGTAACAAAGTGGTCAAAAAGAGAGATCATGTTTTCATGGTGCAAAATATTGCCACTAGGCCTGGGACTCGAATTCTTTGAGAAGAAGGTCCAAGACTTTTGCTCCTCTAATCCTGGAGAATCAACGTCGCCCTTGTTCAGCAGGAAGTAGCCAGAGCGGTCGTCGCCCCTGTTCCCCTCTGGATTGAGTATCAGAGAGCAGAGGGACCTGAAACTGAGCAGGACCCTGTAGGACCTTCCTGGGTACAATCCTCTCTTGTCCCTACTTCTTGTCTGTAGAAAAATCTTGAGATTTGTAAGTCTTCCTAGAGTTCTAAATAGCAGACTCAAGCAGTTGATGATTATAGAAATGAGTAAATGTAGAAATAAAGGAAAAGCAATCAAGCTAGAAAAATTTAACCATAAAACAGAGTCAACAAGACTCCTAGTTCTTCCTCAAGGCATATAGATAACAATCTGATGCAACATATTTTTGAGTTGTTCTACAGAGCCAGTACCACATGATGAAACCTGTTGACCTCAGCCAAGGTGACCCAAACAAGCTGGAGCCAGAAGAATGATGATCAAGACGCCAGATATCACTTTGTTGCTTAACACCCAACCAATCAGAAGAATCCATGAGCTAATCATGTGCTTAAGACCCTTACTCTTAATTTTAGTCTTTAGAAACCCTTGCCTGAAAGCCATTGAGGAATTCAGGTCCTCTAAGCATTATTTGCCCATTCTCCTGCTTGGCATTGTGCAAATAAATATTGTACTTTACTTTATCACAACCCTATGTCAGTAGATTGACTTTGCTCATTTGGATAAGCAAACTCGAGTTTGGTTCAGTAATAACCTGTGTTTCTGCTGGGAGAGTTCAGTGGTTTTCCTTAATGATTTGGAGCACTTTCAAGCATAAAATAGAATAAACACTCATATCCATTAGCCAGATTCAGAACAAGCGTATTCTTCATTTTTCTCATCTATTTCTGCTCTTTTTTCTAAAATGCTGCTGCTGCTGCTAAGTCGTTTCAGTCGTGTCCAACTCTGTGTGACTCCATAGATGGCAGTTCACCAGGCTTCCCCGTCCCTGGGATTCACCAGGCAAGAACACTCGAGTAGGTTGCCATTTCCTTCTCCAATGCATGAAAGTAAATTCCAGACATCATGCCATTTCACCCTTAAAAACTTCAGTCTCTAAAAATATATGGGTGTTTTCTTTTAAAAAAATCCAACATTTTTGTCCCAGTTAATAATTTCATATTCTCTAATATTGAATACTCAGTCCATATTAAAAATTTCCTGCCCTTCTACAATTAGTTTATTCAAACTAGGATCAAAATAAGGGGCACACAATTCTCTCCATCTGCTAAACTAGTACAGCTTCTCATTCCCCCAATCATTAAAACATTGAAGCACTGTTGAAGATTTTATCTGGTGGATTTTTCTAGTTGCTTCCTCATTGTTATTCAGTCACTCAGTCATGTCTGACTCTGTGTGACCTCATGGACTGCAGTGCACCAGACTTCTTTGTCCTTCTCTATCTCCCAGAGTTTGCTCAGACTCATGTCCACTGAGTCGGTGATGCCATCCAACAATCTCATCCTCTGTTGTCTCCTTCTCCTCCTGCCTTCAATCTTTCCCAACATCAAGGTCTCTTCCAATGAGTCAGCTCTTTGCATCAGGTGGTCAAAACATTGGAGTTTCAGCATCAACCCCTCCAATGAATATTCAGGGTTGATCTCCTTTAGAATTGCCTAGTTTGATTTCCTTGCAGTGCAAGGAACTCTCAAGAGTCTTCTCCAGCACCAGAGTTCAAAAGCATCAATTCTTCCATGCTCAGCCTTCCTTATGGTCCAACTCTCACATCTGTACATGACTACTGGACAAACCATAGCTTTGACTAGACAGACCTTTGGCAAAGTAATGTCTCTGCTTTTTAATATGCTGTCTAGGTTTGTCATGGCTTTTCTTTAAAGGAGGAAGCATTTTTAAATTTCATGGCTGCAGTCACCGCCTGCAGTGATTTTGGAGCAAGAAAATAAAGTCACTGTTTCCTTCCCCGCCCCCTCCCCTCCATCTATTTGCCATGAAATGATGGGACCAGAGGCCAAGATCTTCATTTTTTTAATGTTGAGTTTTAACTCAGCTTTTTCATTCTCCTCTTTCTCCTTTATCAAGAGGTTCTTTAGATCCTCTTAGGTCCTCCTTTGATTCCAGATAGTAACCTTGATAACTTCAGATGCAGCTCCTGTTTTCAGTTTGTTTCATTAAGAAGGAAACAACGAGAGAAGATGGTCACATCCTAGGTCTCAGGCAAGTCTCTGAAATAGGCAGCCAGGTGTGGCTCCTTGGCTTCACACACAAAAAGTTCAAGAGCAAACATAGTAAAGTGAAAGCAAGTTTCTTTAGAGAGATACATATTCCATAGACAGAATGTGGTTTGTCACAGACTTTGAGAGTGGCCATGGGAGAAATACACTCCACAGAGTGTGAGCCATCTCAGAAGGTGAGAAGTCCCAAGATATGTGAGTGATTAGTTTTTGTGGGCTGAGCTGGAGCAGCCGTGAAGACAAACCCCATGCCCAAGGTAAGAGAAGCCCAAATAAGATGGTAGGTGTTGCAAGAGGGCATCAGAGGGCAGACACACTGAAACCATACTCACAGAAAACTAGTCAATCTAATCACACTAGGACCACAGCCTTGTCTAACTTGGGGCAACCCAGGATGGGCAGGTCATGGTGGAGGCACGTGACAGACTGTGGTCCACTGGAGAAAGGAATGGCAAACCACTTCAGTATTCCTGCCTTGAGAACCCCATGAACACTATGAAAAGGCAAAATGATAGGATACTAAAAGAGGAGCTCCCCAGGTCAGTAGGTGCCCGACACACTACTGGAGATCAGTGGAGAAATAACTCCAGAAAGAATGAAGGGATGGAGCCAAAGCAAAAACAATACCCAGCTGTGGATGTGACTGGTGAGAGAAGCAAGGTCCGATGCTGTAAAGAGCAATATTGCATAGGAACCTGGAATGTCAGGTCCATGAATCAAGGCAAATTGGAAGCAGTCAAACAAGAGATGGCAAGAGTGAACATCGACATTCTAGGAATCAGCAAACTTAAATGGACTGGAATGGGGGAATTATAATCAGATGACCATTATATCTACTACTGCGGTCAGGAATCCCTCAGAAGAATTGGAGTAGCCATCATGGTGAACAAAAGAGTCAGAAATACAGTATTTGGATGCAATCTCAAAAATGACAGAATGGTCTCTGTTCGTCTCCAAGGCAAACCATTCAATATCAGAGTAATCCAAGTCTATGCCCCAACCAGTAATCCTGAAGAAGCTGAAGTTGAACGGTTCTATGAAGACCTACAAGAGCTTTTAGAACTAACACCCCAAAAAGATGTTATTTTCATTATAGGGGACTGGAATGCAAAAGTAGGAAGTCAAGAAACACCTGGAGTAACAGGCAAGTTTGGCCTTGGAATACGGAATGAAGCAGGGCAAAGACTAAGAGAGTTTTGCGAAGAAAATGCACTGGTCATA
The DNA here is from genome assembly GCF_014754425.2 of Oryx dammah. Taxonomy (NCBI): domain Eukaryota; kingdom Metazoa; phylum Chordata; class Mammalia; order Artiodactyla; family Bovidae; genus Oryx; species Oryx dammah. The sequence goes on from NW_024070212.1 coordinate 81,290,515, forward strand.
GCAAACACCCTCTTCCAACAACACAAGAGAAGACTCTACACATGGACATCACCAGATGGTCAACACTGAAATCAGATTGAGTACATCCTTTGCAGCCAAAGATGGAGAAGTTCTATGCAGTCAACAAAAACAAGACCAGGAGCTGACTGTGGCTCAGATCAAGAACTCCTTATTACCAAATTCAGACTCAATTTGAAGAAAGTAGGGAAAACTGCTAGACCATTCAGGTATGACCTAAATCATATCCCTTATGATTATACAGTGGAAGTGAGAAATAGATTTAAGGGCCTAGATCTGATAGATAGAGTGCCTGATGAACTATGGAATGAGGTTCGTGACATTGTACAGGAGACAGGGATCAAGACCATCCCCATGGAAAAGAAATGCAAACAAGCAAAATGGCTGTCTGGGGAGGCCTTACAAATAGCTTTGAAAATAAGAGAGGAGAAAAGAAAAGGAGAAAAGCAAAGATATAAGCATCTGAATGCAGAGTTCCAGAGAATAGCAAGAAGAGATAAGAAAGCCTTCTTCAGTGATCAATGCAAAGAAATAGAGGAAAAGAACAGAATGGGAAAGACTAGAGATCTCTTCAAGAAAATGAGAGATACCAAGGGAACATTTCATGCAAAGATGGGCTCGATAAAGGATAGAAAATGTAGGGACCTAACAGAAGCAGAATATATTAAGAAGAGGTGGCAAGTATACACAGAAGAATTATACAAAAAAGATCTTCACGACCAAGATAATCATAATGGTGTGATCACTAATCTAGAGCCAGACATACTGGAATGTGACGTCAAGTGGGCCTTAGAAAGCATCACTACGAACAAAGCTAGTGGAGGTGATGGAATTCCAGTTGAGCTATTTCAAATCCTGAAAGATGATGCTGTGAAAATGCTGCACTCAATATGCCAGCAAATTTGGAAAACTCAGCAGTGGCCACAGGACTGGAAAAGGTCAGTTTTCATTCCAATCACAAAGAAAGGCAATGCCAAAGAATGCTCAAACTACTGCACAATTGCACTCGTCTCACATGCTAGTAAAGTAATGCTCAAAATTCTTCAAGCCAGGCTTCAGCAATACATGAACCATGAACTTCCTGATGTTCAAGCTGGTTTTAGAAAACGCAGAGGAACCAGAGATCAAATTGCCAACATCCGCTGGATCATGGAAAAAGCAAGAGAGTTCCAGAAAAACATCTATTTCTGCTTTACTGACTATGCCAAATCCTTTGACTGTGTGGATCACAATAAACTGTGGAACATTCTGAGAGAGATGGGAATACCAGACCACCTGACCTGCCTCTTGAGAAATCTGTATGCAGGTCAGGAAGCAACAGTTAGAACTGGACGTGGAACAACAGACTGGTTCCAAATAGGAAAAGGAGTACGTCAAGGCTGCATACTGTCACCCTGCTTACTTGACTTATATGCAGAGTATATGATGAGAAACACGGATGGAAGAAGCATAAGCTGGAATCAAGATTGCTGGGAGAAATATCAGTAACCTCAGACATGCAGATTTCACCACCCTTATGGTAGAAAGTGAAGAAGAACTAAAAAGCCTCTTGATGAAAGTGAAAGAGGAGAGTGAAAAGTTGGCTTAAAGCCCAACTTTCAGAAAATAAGATCATGGCATTTGGTCCCATCAGTTCAGTTCAGTTAAGTCACTCAGTTGTGTCTGACTCTTTACGACCTCATCAATTGCAGCTGCCAGGCCTCCCTGTCCATCACCAACTCTTGGAATTCATCCAGACCCTTGTCCATCGAGTCAGTGATGCCATCCAGCCATCTCATCCTCTGTCATCCCCTTCTCCTCCTGCTCCCAATCTCTCTCAGCGTCAGAGTCTTTTCCAATGAGTCAATTCTTTGTATGAAGTGGCCAAAGTATTGGAGTTTCAGCTTTAACATCAGTCCTTCCAAAGTACACCCAGGACTGATTTCCTTTAGCATGGACTGATTGGATCTCCTTGCAGTCTAAGGGACTCTCAAGAGTCTTCTCCAGCACCACAGTTCAAAAGCATCAGTTCTTCGGCGCTCAGGTTTCTTCACAGTCCAACTTTCACATCCGTACATGACCACTGGAAAATCATAACCTTGACTAGACGAACCTTTGTTGGCAAATAACGTCTCTGCCTTTGAATATGCTATCTAGGTTGGTCATAACTTCCCTTCAAGGAGTAAGCATCTTTTTTTTCATGGCTGCACTCACCATCTGCAGTGATTTTGGAGCCCCCCAAAATAAAGTCTTATCCCATCACTTCATGGCAAATAGATGAGGAAACAGTGGAAACAGTAGCTGACTATTTTTCTGGGCTCCAAAATCACTGAAGATGGTGACTGCAGCCATGAAATTAAAAGATGCTTGTTCCTTGGAAGGAAAGTTATGACCACCCTAGACAGCATATTCAAAAGCAGAGACATTACTTTGCCAACAAAGGTCCGTCTAGCCAAGGCTATGGTTTTTCCAGTGGTCATGTATGGATGTGAGTTGGACTATAAAGAGAGCTGAGCACTGAAGAATTGATGCTTTTGAACTGTAGTGTTGGAGAAGACTCTTGAGATTACCTTGGACTCAAGGAGATCCATCGAGTCCATTGTAAAAGAGATCAGTCTTGAGTGTTCTTTGGAGGGACTGATGTTGAAGCTGAAGCTCCAATACTTTGGCCATCTAATGCAAAGAGCTGACTCATTTGAAAAGACCTTGATGCTGGGAAAGATTGAGAGAAGGAGGAGAAGGGGACAACAGAGGATGAGATGGTTGGATGGCATCACTAACTCAATGGACATGGGTTTGGGTGGACTCCGGGAATTGATGATGGACAGGGAGGCCTGGCGTGCTGTGGTTCATGGGGCCGCAAAGAGTCGGACACAATTGAGCTACTGAACCGAAATGAACTGAACTGAATCTGCCTTCTGAGAAACCCATATGCAGGTCAAGAAGCAATAGTTAGAACTGAACATGGAACAACAGATGGGTTCAAAATTAAGAAAGAAGTACATCAAGGCTCTATATTGTCACCCTGCTTATTTAACTTCTATGCAGAGTACATCATGCGAAATGCCAGGCTAGAGCATGCTCAGGATGGAATGAAGATTGCCTGGAGACATATCAACAACCTCAGATATGCAGATGATACCACCCTAATGGGGAAAAGTGAAGAGGAGTGAAAGAGCCTCTTGATAATGTTGAAGAGGAAAGTGAAAAAGCTAGCTTGAAACTCAACATTCAAAAAACAAATATCATGGATTCTGGTCCCATCACTTCATATCAAATAGATGGGGAAATAATGGAAACAATGATAGACTCTCTTTCCTTGGGCTCCAAAATCACTACAGATGGTGACTGCAGCCATGAAATTAAAAGACACTTGCTCCTTGGAAGAGGAGCTATGAAAAAGAAGGAGAATAGCTATGACAAAACTAGACAGTGTATTAAGAAGCAGAGACATCACTTTGCTGACAAAGGTGCATATAGTCAAAGCTATGGTTTTTTCAGTAGTCCTATAAGGATGTAAGAGTTGGACCACAAAGAAGGTTGAGCACCAAAAAATTGATGCTTTCAAACTGTGTTGCTGGAGAAGACTCTTGACAGTCCCTTGGACTGCAAGGAGATCCAACCAGTCAATCCTAAAGGAAATCAACCCTGAATATCCATTGGAAGGACTGGTGCTGAAGCTGAAGTTCCAATACTTTGGCCACCTGATACCAAGAGATGACTCATTGGAAAATACCCTGGTGCTGGGAAAGACAGAGCAGGAGTAGAAGTGGGAGACAGAGGATGAAATGATTGATTGGCATTATTGAATCAATGGACATGAGTCTGAGCAAACGCTGGGAGATAGTGAAGGGCAGGGAAGCCTGGTGTACTGCAGTCCATGGGATCCCAGAGAATTGGACATGACTTAGTGACTGAATAACAACAACCAGATTTGGGGCTTCCCCAGGTGGCACTAGTGATAAAGAACCCGCTTGCCAATGCAGGACATGTAAGAGATGCAGGTTTGATCCTTGAGTTGGCAAGATCCTGTGAAGGAGGCATGGAAATCCACTCCAGTATTCCTGCCTGGAAAATCCCATGGACATAGGAGCCTGGTTGGCCTGCAATCCATAGCATCGCAAAGAGTCTGACATGACTGGAGCGACTTACCAGGCATGCACAATCAGATTTTAGACACCTATCTAGCCCTGTGATTGAGTCAAGGCTACACCATAACCAGAAAGAGAGGGAAAATGGAAGAGAAAGATCAAAGAGTTTCCCCTGGAAAAATGTGGTGAAAACTCAATGCCAAGAGAACAGTGAGCATACATTCATATGACATTATTGTGTTATGTGGTTATGAGGGACAAATATTTTTCATTGAAAGAATTTCTTTAGCATCGTGGTAATCACTGCAGATGGTGATTGCAGCCATGAAATTAAAAGACGCTTACTCCTTGGAAAGAAAGTTATGACCAACTTAGGTAGTATATTTAAAAGCAGAGACATTAGTTTGCCAACAAATGTCCATCTAGTCAAGGCTACGGTTTTTCCAGAGGTCATGTATGGATGTGAGAGTTGGACTGTGAAGAAAGCTGAGCACCAAAGAATTGATGCTTTTGAACTGTGGTGTTGAAGACTCTTGAGAGTCCCTTAGACTGCAAGGAGATCCAACCAGTCCATTCTAAAGGAGATCAGTCCTGGATGTTCTTTGGAAGGACTGATGCTGAAGCTGAAACTCCAATATTTTGGCCAATTCATGCGAAGAGTTGACTCATTGGAAAAGACTCTGAGGCTGGGAGGGATTAGGGGCAGGAGGAGAAGGGGACGACAGAGGATGCGATGACTGGATGGCATCACTGACTCAATGCAGACGAGTTTGGGTGAATTCTGGCAGTTGGTGATGGACAGGGAGGCCTGGCGTACTGTGATTCATGGGGTCACAAAGAGTCAAACATGATGAGCGACTGAACTGAACTGAAGCAACTGATCTTGTCTGGGCCCATCAGATCTGAACATTCTCCATTCTTTCCTGCCTCAGGTGGGTCACCTGACTCAAGGGAACTAAAACCATCTACACCCACATAGAGACTGTCTACAGTAACAAAATTTTCCTATTTCACTCTTTGTGTCAACATAAGTTGACTCTTTCAGGGAACTCTTGCCCAGAAGGTGAAATCTGAAGTAACTATTGTTTGTTCCTGGAAGTTTCAAAAAAAAAAAAAAAAAAAGCTTTAAATGATCATTCAGTTATTCAACTTTTTAACAGAAAACATCAACAGACAATCTACTTCCCAAGATTCTCTAAACCCTTGCTGCTTCTCTGGCTGTGGCCATCAGTCTTAAACTCTAATTTTGTGATCCTTCACTTCAGTTCAGTCGCTCAGTTGTGTCCGACTCTTTGCGACCCCATGAACTGCAGCACACCAGGCCTCCCTGTCCATCACCAATTCCCGAAGTCCACCCAAACCCATGTCCATTGTGTCGGTGATGCCATTCAACAATCTCATCCTCTGTTGTCCCCTTCTCCTCCTTCCCTCAATCTTTCCCAGCATCAGGATGTTTTCAAATGAGTCAGCTTTTCACATCAGATGGCCAAAGTATTGGAGTTTCAGCTTCAACATCAGTCCCTCCAATGAACACCCAGGACTGATCTCCTTTAGGATGGACTGGTTGAATCTCTTTGCAGTCCAAGTTACTCTCAAGAGTCTTCTCCAACACTACAGTTCAAAAGCATCAATTCTTCAGTGCTCAGCTTTCTTTATAGTCCAACTCTCACATCCATACATGACCACTGGAAAAACCATAGCCTTGACTAGATGGACCTTTGTTGGCAAAGCAATGTCTCTGCTTTTTAATATACTCTCTAGGTTGGTCATAACTTTCCTTCCAAGGAACAAGCGTCTTTTAATTTCATGGCTGCAATCACCATCCGCGATGATTTTGGAGCCCAGAAAAATAAAGTCAGCCACTGTAGCCACTGTTTCCACTCTTTCCCCATCTATTTGCCATGAAGTGATGGGACTGGATGCCATGATCTTAGTTTTCTGAATGTTGAGCTTTAAGCCAACTTTTTCACCCTTGTCTTTCACTTTCATCAAGAGGCTCTTTAGTTAGTTCTTCTTCACTTTCTGCCATAAGGGTGGTGTCATCTGCATATCTGAGGTTATTGATATGTCTCCTGGCAATCTTGATTCCAGCTTCTGCTTCCTCCAGCCCAGCATTTCTCTGACGTACTGTGCATATAACTTAAATAAGTGTGATCCTTACCCAATCTTAATCAAGCCCTTCCATGAAAGAGCTTTCGAAACCAGACTCCAAAACCTTATACACATCCTGACTTTGTCTTTTTCTGTCCAAGACTAGGATTCTGTGTCACTGAGAAAAGAATGAACTCAGTCCTGTCTTAACAACAGGTTGTCCTGGTGCTATTTGGTGGGAAGGCAGCATTCGACAATCTCATCTGTCATCTCTATCTCCCTACAAGTTCTGAAAGCCATTTGGAACTCAGAGAAAGAGAATATGGGATATGGGTCCTGACTGAGCAGAAGGAAGACCTTAGTCTTATGTTCAGCATACAGGGCTCTAGGTGATCTGCTTGGCCTTACAGGTATATTCAGTGTATTATTGTCTACTGTTTGTCAGGTCAGATGCTAGACATGGGAATTTAAACCTGAAGATATATGGAGTTACCCTATCTGTCTTCAGTACATACACCATTAGTGGGAAGAGAGGCACTTAAAGGCAAAATACACTGTATTATGTGCAGTGATGTTACGCAGAATAGTGCTTCTTAAACAATGTGTGGTTAAAAAGAAATCCCCCTCCACCTCCAAATCCATTGTGGATCAGTGCTTTTGTAAAATGCCATTGTGTTCATTATCTATGGCTGCTACAACACATTAACACAAATTGAGTCACTTATATGAACAGAAATGCATTCTCTGGCTTTTCTAGAGCACAGATGTCTGAAATCAAGATATTGGTAGGGATATACTCCTTTTGGGATGACCATTCAAGCCATAACATCCATAAACATGAATAAGTAGGAAAAGGAAATTTAAAATAGACACAATAGAAACCCATTGACTGCACAGCATCAAGTTACTGTAAAGTACTAGCCACATTTTGAGTGGCACTGATGTGAAGCTTCTCAAGAGGCAGGTCAGGTGATCTGGTATTCCCATCTCTCTAAGAATTTTCCACAGTTTACTGTGATCCACACTGTCAAAGGCTTTGGCATAGTCGATAAAGCAGAAATAGATGTTTTTCTGGAACTCTCTTGCTTTTTACATGATCCAGCAGATGTTGGCAATTTGATCTCTGGTTCCTCTTCCTTTTCTAAAACCAGCCTGAATATCTGGAAGTTCATGGTTCATGTATTGCTGAGGCCTGGCTTGGAGAATTTTGAGCATTACTTTACTAGCATGTGAGATGAGTGCAATTGTGTGGTAGTCTGAGCATTCTTTGGCATTGCCTTTCTTTGAGATTGGAATGAAAACTGACCTTTTCCAGTCCTGTGGCCACTGCTGAGCTTTCCAAATTTGTTGGCATATTGAGTGCAGCATTTTCACAGCATCATCTTCCAGGATTTGAAATAGTTCAACTGGAATTCCATCACCTCCACTAGCTTTGTTTGTAGTGATGCTCTCTAAGGCCCATTTGACTTCACATTCCAGGATGTCTGGCTCTAGGTGAGTGATCACACCGTCTTGATTATCTTGGTTGTGAAGATCTTTTTTGTACAAATTCTTCTGTGTATTCTTGTTACCTCTTCTTAATATCTTCTGCTTCTGTTAGGTCCCTACCATTTCTGTCCTTTATCAAGCCCATCCTTGCATGAAATGTTCCCTTGGTATCTCTAATTTTCTTGAAGAGACCTCTAGTCTTTCCCATTCTGTTATTTTCCTCTATTTCTTTGCATTGTTCACTGAGGAAGGCTTTCTTATCTCTCCTTGCTATTCTTTGGAACTCTGCATTCAGATGCTTATATCTTTCCTTTTCTCCTTTGCTTTTCACCTCTCTTCTTTTCACAGCTATTTGTAAGGCCTCCCCAGACAGCCATTTTGCTTTTTTGCATTTCTTTTCCATGGGGATGGTCTTGATCCCTGTCTCCTCTACAATGTCACCAACCTCAGTCCATAGTTCATCAGGCACTCTGTCTATCAGATCTAGTCCCTTAAATCTATTTCTTACTTCCACTGTGTAGTCATAAGGGATTTGATTTAGGTCATACCTGAATGGTCTAGTGGTTTTCCTTACACTCTTCAATTTCAGTCTGAATTTGGCAATTAGGAGTTCATGATCTGAGCTACAGTCAGCTCCCAGTCTTGTTTTTGCTGACTGTATAGAGCTTCTCCAACTTTGGCTGCAAAGAATATAATCAATCTGATTTCGGTGTCGACCATCTGGTGATGTCCACGTGCAGAGTCTTCTCTTATGTTGTTGGGAGAAGGTGTTTGCTATGACCAGTGCGTTCTCTTGGCAAAACTCTGTTAGCCTTTGCCCTGCTTCATTCCATACTCCAAGGCCAAATTTTCCTGTTACTTCAGGTGTTTCTTGACTTCCTACTTTTGCATTCCAGTCCCCTATAATGAAAATGACATCTCTTTTGGGTGTTAGTTCTAAAAGGTCTTGTAGAAAACCTATGTGGTGTTGAGAAACCTATATGGAGTTTAGGAAGTAACAGTTAGAACTGGACGTGGAACAACAGACTGGTTCCAAATAGGAAAAGGAGTGCGTCAAGGCTGTATATTGTCACTCTGCTTATTTAACTTATATGCAGAGTACATACACCCCACTCCAATACTTTTGCCTGGAAAATCCCATGGACAGAGGAGCCTTGTGGGCAGCCATCTATGGGGTCGCACAGAGCTGGACATGACTGAAGCGACTTAGCAGCAGCAACAGCAGCAGCAGCAGCATAGTACATAATAAGAAATGCTGGGCTGGAAGAAGCACAAGCTGGAATCAAGATTGCTGGTAGAAATATCAATAACCTCAGAAATGCAAATGACACCACCCTTATGGCAGAAAGTGAAGAGGAACTAAAGAGCCTCTTGATGAAAGTGAAACAGGAGAGTGAAAAAGTTGGCTTAAAGCTCAACATTCAGAAAATGAAGATCATGGCATCTGGTCCCATCACTTCATGGGAAATAGATGGGGAAACAGTGTTAGACTTTATTTTTTGGGGGGGCTCCAAAATCACTGCAGATGGTGATTGCAGCCATGAAAAACAAAGATGCTTACTCCTTGGGAGGAAAGTCATGACCAACCTAGATAGCATATTCAAAAGCAGAGACATTACTTTGCCAACAAAGGTCCATCTAGTCAAGGCTACGGTTTTTCCAGTGATCATGGATGTGAGAGTTGGACTGTGAAGAAAGCTGAGTGCCAAAAAATTGATGCTTTTGAACTGTGGTGCTGGAGAAGACTCTTGAGAGTCCCTTGGACTGCAAGGAGATCCAATCAGTCCATTCTAAAGGAGATTAGTCCTGAGTGTTCATTGGAAGGACTGATGCTAAAGCTGAAACTCCAATACTTTGGCCACCTCATGCGAAGAGTTGACTCATTGGAAAAGTCCCTGATGCTGGGAGGGATTGGGGGCAGATGGAGAATAGGATGAGAGAGGATGAGATGGCTGGATGACATGACTGACTCGATGGACATGAGTTTGAGTGAACTCCTGGAGTTGGTGATGGACAGGGAGGCCAGCGTGCTGCGATTCATGGGGTCACAAAGAGTTGGACACGAGTGAGCTACTGAACTGAACTGATGTGAAGCTTATGAGAGCTGCATGTCATCCCTCCAGATTTGTGAGTATCTGTGTTGGTCCTGGGGGCAAAGGTCATGGAAATCTTCCTAGAGGAGGTCATGCTGAGGTACAATTTTAAGAAATGTTAGGCATTGCTGTGAGGAAAAGTGAGGGCTAAAGGGAAGAGCATGTTTAGAAGAGAGGAACAAAAGCATATGTTATGTGCTGAATTGTGTCCCCCCTTCCCCCAAAAAGATATACTGAAGTCCTAACCCCTAGCACCTCACAATGTGAACTTATTTGGAAGCAGTTCTTTACAGAGATAATCCAGTTAAAATAAAGTACTTAAGGTGGTCCCTGATCCAGTATGACTGACACCCTTATAAAAGAAAACATTTGTATGTAGAAATAGACATTTATGGGACTTCCCCGGTAGGACAGTGGTAAAGAATCCACCTGCCAATGCAGGGGGTGGGGATTTGGGAAGATCCCCTGGAGTAGGAAATGACAACCACTCCAGTATTCTTGTCTGGGAAATCCCAGGTTCAGAGGAGCCTGGCAAGCTACAGTCCACAGGGTCACAAAGGGTCAAACACAACTGAGCATGCCCATTCACAATAGACATGCACAGAAGGAAGCTGATGTGATGACACACAAGGAAAATCAGTCCCATGAAGGAGGAGGCAGAGATTGGAGTCATGCTGTCAGAGGCCAAGGGGCCCCTAGGACCACCAGAACCTGGGAGAGAAGCCCTGGCTGAGCTGATCTCCTGGGCCCTGTGTCTGTTCCTTGTTAGGGCTATGACTGCTTTTAAGCCTAGATCGTGTCAACTGGGGGTAGCACTCAGGTGGCTTTAAAACCATGTCAGCCTGAATTCTCACCCTCCTTGCTCCCTGGCTGAGACCCCCTTTGGACCACTGACTCTCTCCTCCTGAGTCCTGGATGGACGACTCCTGGTGTGCAAACCTTGCCCCTTTCTAGGGTCTTCATTACTTACATCTCAGTTCTGCCACATCCTGACCAGATCTCTGAACTCTGAGACCCAGACACCCCTAATTACCCTCCAGTGCAGCTCTGTCCTACCTTACCCTGACTCAGAGAACCCTGTTCCAGCCATCTAGGGGAATCATTGTGTCATCTGTGAATGGCACCTCCTGAAACACAGCAGCAGAATAGGATGTTCACTAGTTACACTGAGACAACACTGCCTGGAGTTGTGCAACAGAAGTGACTAGTAGCACCGTAGGCTCAAACATCCTTTGAGGGTGGCAGTGCCTCCTTCAGACAAGATTCCTTCATTTGCTCCTGGACCCCACCCCTCTTTTCCACCCCACTTCACCAACTGTATCAGACGGGACCACATCCACAAGACCAATGTGCTGACCAGGGAGTGGGGGGGACTTGGAGCAGGAATTTGGGGGCAATACATTTTGTTAATTTTCACAATTCCCAAGCTGGAATACAACTGGGAGATGAGACACCAGAAATGTCAATTTTACAACTGATCACAACTGGAAAGAAGGACATAGCTTCCCAGTGGTTCCATGGTAAAGAATCAGCCTGCTGATGCAGGAGATGTGTATTCAATCCCTGAGATGAGATGATCCCCTGGAGAAGGAAATGACAACCCACTCCAGTATTCTTGCTTGAGGAACCCCATGGACAGAGGAGCCTGGTGGGCTACAGTCCATGGGGTAGCAAGAGAGTCAGACATGACTTTAAACAACAACAATAGCTGGAAAGAAGGATGTGACTTACGTGTACACAGCGAGTATCTCACACTTGAACCCAGAATCCCATGTTCACTCTGGTCACAGGCAGAGCTGCAGTGCCCTTTCCATTTCCCTGTGATAATGTGACTTTAATAAAAAGTGTATATTGGACTTTGTCCCACCTCTGGAACAGGGCTACTAAAACCCTTGAATCTCCTAAGTAATGAGAGCCGTAAAGGGGTCTTTTGTATGTTAATGAACAACTTTTGGATGGCACCTAAGGATGGAGACTGATTGTCAGGAGAACCAAGCATATAATTTAAGGGTTGGAACATTCAGTCTTGCTCCTCTGACCTCCTGACTTCTGAGGAGATGAGAGGGGCTGAAGACTGAGATCTTTCACCATTGGCCAATGATTTGATCAGTCATGCCTATGTAGTGACATAACAACCCAAGGACCGAGGTTCAGAGAGTTTCTCAGTTGGTGAACCTCTGTGGAGATGCAGAGAGCAGTGAGCTCCGAGAGAATAAGGAAGCTCTGTGCCCTTTCCCCATTCCCTACCCTACACTCTCTTCCATCTGGTTGTTCCTGAGTCCTTTTATGATAAACCTGTGATCTAGGAAGTAAATCTTTCTGTGAGTTCCTTAAGCTGCTCTAACAAGTTAACTGAACCCAAGGAGAAGGTCATGGGGACCTCTGAGCTATAGCCTGTCAGTCAAAAGCACAGGTGACAACCTGGGCTTGTGACTGGCATCTGAGGTGCAGGGCAGTCCTATGGGACTGAACCCTTAACTTGTGATATCTGATTCCATTTCTAAGCACACAGTATCATACAAGTTGAAAGGTAGGACACCCAGCTGGTGCCTAAGAATGGCTTGGATGGGGGGAACACTCTACACACTGTAATTGGTGTCCAGAGTCTTAGTACCCTAGTGATGCATGGCTGGGCCTGTCTGCTGAGGCAGCAGTAGGTAGAAAACAGACATGCGTTAATCCTCTCTGTGGGCAGGCAGAGCAGAAACAGGTCCTGGCCTTTGCTCCCACACTGCTCCTGGGTTACACACAGGACCTTGTTGTTTCTCCATCCTATAAATAATAGTTTGTATATGCTAATTGCAAACTGTCAGTCCTTTCCTCCCCAACCACCTTGCAACCCCATGTCTATGAGTCTGTTTCTGTTTCATAGATAAGTCATTAGTGTAATATTTTAGATTCCACATAAAAGTGATATCATATGGTGTTTCTGTTTCATTGATAAGCTCCTTTGTGTCATATTTTAGATTCCACATGTAAGTGATACGGTATTTTTCTATTTCTGACTTTCTTTGCTTAGTGTGATAAACTCTAGGTCAATCCATGTTGCTGCAAATGGCATTATTCCATTCTTTTTTTTGCTGACCAGTGTTTCTATATATATGCATATGTGTGTGTGTGTGTATATATATATATGTACACCACATCTTCTTTATTTGTTCATCTTTCAATGTACATTTAGGTTGTTTCCATGCCTTGCCTATTGTAAATAGTATTGGTAATGAACAAAGGGTGGATGTACCTTTGCAAATTATAATTTTATCTGGATAAACTCCCATAAGTGGGATTGCTACATAATATGCCAATTCTATTCTTAGTTTTTTTAGGAACCTCCATATTGTCCTCCATAGTGGCTGTACCAATTTACATTTCCATCAACAGTGTAGGGGAGCTCCCCTTTCTCCATATTCTCTCCAGCATTTGTTATTTGTAGATTTTTTAATGAGGACCATTCTGACCAGTGTGAGGTGGTACCTATTGCAGTTTTGATTTGCATTTCTCTAATAGCTAGTGAGGATGAGCATTCATTCACATGCCTATTAGGCTTCTGTATGTCTTCATTGGACAAATAGCTATTTAGGTCTTCTGCCCATTTTTCAAAAGGGATTTGAGGGGTTTTGTTATTGACTTGTCTGAGCTGTTTGTATATTTTGGAAATTAAGCCCTTGGTGGTTGCATCATTTGCAACTATTTTCTCCCACTTGGTAAAACCTCAGCTTTAGACTGTTGAGACTGCCGTGGGATTCTGAGTGCATTTTTCAAGTTCCTCCTACAACAGAGATCCCAAATGTGCAATGGAGTAAGCAAGCTAAGGATTTATTTCTTGTTCACATATCAAATGGGGAATAAACAGTCAGGAGCAGATTCAATGGCTTTACAATGTTGAGGGCCTAAACTTTATCTGACTTGCTATTCTATGATCCCTAGACTGTTGGCCTAATCATGGATCAAAATTTATCACTACCACATTCTAGCCAGTGGGTAGGGAGAAATGCGTTTTCCTTCTTTAAATGCAAGAGTTAGAGTTTGCACACATGCACACTACTTCACTCACATCTTATCAGCAGAAGCTTAGTTATGTGGCTATATCAAGCTGTGAGGGAGATGTACAAGTGAGATGTGTCTGCTAACCTTCTCAAATCTCCTCCCCTGTCACTTGTCCTGTGCAACCTAAACCCAAGTCTTCCTGAAATGACTCTGAAAGAGTGGGCCATGCTCTTTCACACTTCAGGTCTTTATGCCTGCTGTTCTTACTGGAAGGCCTGAGCAAACTCTTTTGCATGCTTATGCGTGTGTAAGTTTGTACTTGGTGGCTTCAGTCATGTCCTACTCTTTGTGACCCTATCCACCAGGCTCCTCTGTCTATGGGATTTTCCAGCCAAGAATTCTGGAGTGGGTTGCCATGCCTTCTTCCAGGGGATCTTACCAACCCAGGGATCGAACCTGTGTCTCCTGCTTCTTGCTAACCGTTCTGTTTCCCCTAGTAGATGAAATGGCAGTCTGAACTGTACCACTGTGATGTCTCTAATTCGAGCCCAGCAACTGCACACAGTGGGTGCTCTAGAAATATCTGTGGAATGAACTGTGCTATCTGGTCTTATTCTTTCCTATGACAAGTGTGTTTGTTGTCCTAAAGCAGCTTTCAAGGTCTGAAGGCAGGGAGGGAAGTGGAAATACCTGCAAATCTCTCCCCCCGCTGTGCTTCATGCCTGTCTCCAGGGAGCCTGATTTGTGCTGCTTGGAAAGGGTGCTGTCAGGCACTGACAAATGTATCCACCTTGGTTTATGTCTGCTCAGCCTGGAACTGAGACCATGGTAACCCTAGACCCTGAAAAGCCAGTACTGGAAACAATGGCAGGCATCTGGTCAGTCTCAGCAGATATTTGTGAAGTGAGCTCTAGAGCAGTGACAGTGTAGGGAGGCAGGCTAGCTTGTTCATCTCACCATGTTCTGGGCTCAGACATTCCAATGGAATGGCATGGTTATAAGGGCTGAGATCATATGTTCATGTTCCAGACTCAAGATGAAAAGAAACATTTAAAATCTCAGAAAGGGTGGACAAAGTCTTTTTGATAATGACTCAGTTCAGTTCAGTTCAGTTCAGTCGCTCAGTCGTGTCCGACTCTTTGCGACCCCATGAATCGCAGCACGCCAGGCCTCCCTGTTCATCACCGTCTCCCGGAGTTCACTCAGACCCACGTCCATCGAGTCCGTGATCCATCCAGCCATCTCATCCTCTGTCATCCCCTTCTCCTCCTGCCCCCGATCCCTCCCAGCATCAGAGTCTTTTCCAATGAGTCAACTCTTCGCATGAGGTGGCCAAAGTACTGGAGTTTCAGCTTTAGCATCATTCCTTCCAAAGATATCTCAGGGTTGATCTCCTTCAGAATGGACTGGTTGGATCTCTTTGCAGTCCAAGGGACTCTCAAGAGTCTTCTCCAACACCACAGTTCAAAAGCATCCATTCTTCGGCGCTCAGCCTTCTTCACAGCCCAACTCACATCCATACATGACCAAGGACTCAACTGCTTCAAGTCCTGGGAAAACCATTTGCTTCTAGGGTAATGGGGCTTCCCTGGTGGCTCAGATGGTAAAGCATCTGCCTGAAATGTGTGAGACCCAGGTTCAGTCTCTGGGTTGGGAAGATCCCCTGGAGAAAGGAATGGCAACCTACTCCAGTATTCTTGCCTGGAGAATTACATGGACAGAGGCTATAGCCTGTGGGACTTGCAAAGAGTTGTACATGGCTGAGCAACAAACATTTTCACTTTCTATGGTAAATAAGCTGTATTTAACAGCTGGACTCCAATGAGATAACTTTTAAAAATGTGATCAAATACAAGCTGCCACCCAACAAGATGTGGAAACAGACTCTAAATAGGCAACATGGGACACATTGCCTACTGCTTGCAGCAGAACCACAACAGAAGACCCACATTACAAATTCCCTAGAGCTGAAACCAGAGAAATGCAAAGAAACTTGGAGACAAAAGGCAGAGAAGCAGCATTTTAATATATAAACAGTCAGGATAGGCCAGAGTCTTGCTGCTCCAGACGTGGTGTGGCCCAGCAGTGTCAGCATCCCCTGAGAACTGGTTAGAAAGTTCTAACAGACTCTCCAGCCCCCTTCCCTCCTAGACTGACGGAATCTTCCAGCAAGATCTCCAGGTGATTCGTATGTACAGCAAAGTTTGAGAAACACTAAGCTAGAACATTAGTAATGTGGGGTTCTGCTCTTAAAATGTGCTTTGAAATCAAAGTAAACCCACTTAAAGCATTTTACATCACTCTTTGCTCCACTCTCTGAGCAACACCATCGCACATCAGTGTCCTGCTCTGGGGCTTTGAGCCTTTCTTATGTATGGGTCACAGAGTTGTTATGACATTGGCTGTGCCATTTCTGTAAGACCGTCTGCATGGATTACAAGTTGGATTCCAAGACTTTCTTCAGCTATTCCTTGCCCAGCACCCCAAGGACATGGGTTATATGATGATCTCCATTTTTAGAGATGGTGAAACTGGGGCCCAGGGAGGTTCCATGACTCACCCAAGGGCACCAAGCTCCTGGTATCTGAATCACAAGAGAACTCAAGCTTTTGAGGTTCACTCGAGGTTCACTCAACTTTGATGTCTTTACTTTTTGTATAAAAGGAATAATTTTGTGTGAGAGATTTTTGAGAAAGAACAAATTCATAGATTAAAATCATGCATATTTGGGTCCCTGGGATTGTGGAAGTTTTAGAACAAATTTCCAGGTAGAGAGATATGTCAGTGCAGAGCAGGCCTTACCCAGCCCAGCTTCCCCATTCCTGTATCAGCCCAGGAATGCTCTGTCTCCAGAACCACCAGCCTGGGCCAGGGCACCATCATTTCCTGCCTGGAGCTACTTCTAGTTGCTCATTCAGTTTTCAGTCTTTGAACCTTCAATTCATACTGTGTTGAATTGAATAACTTTTTGAAATGTTCATAGGCCCTTGTAACTTCTTCCCCACCTCTGCTTCAAACCCTTCATTGACTTTAGGATAAATTCAGCTTCTCTTAATGTGGCCTAGAATGATCTGTTCTCACCAGCATTTCCCGTGCTGTTGCAACCACTCTTTCAGTTCCTCTGACCCAAGCTCCTGACTTATAACCTACATTCAAAGTCTTCTTCTCATTTTTGTGCCTGACTAACTCTTCCTCTTTCTTTAATTCCAGAAGTTATGTCTCCTCAGATGGGTCATTCATGACACCAGCATAACCTCCTTATCCTGGTATTTTTATATTAATCCTTAGCTCCTTGTCTTGAGTGTGTGCATGCATACTCAATCGCTTCAGTCACGTCTGACTCTTTGTACTCCTATGGATTGTGGCCTGCTAGGCTCCTCTGTCCATGGGATCCTCCAGCCAAGAATACTTGGGTCAGTGGCCATGCCCTCCTCCAGGGGACCTTCTTGACCCGGAGATCGAAGCCCTGTCTCCTGCATCTCCTGCACTGTAGGCGGATTCTTTATCACTGAGCTACCAGGGAAGATCCTCTTTGTCTTCAGCACACTTAGGCAACTGTGTATCCATTTGTGTTTTTATGGGCTTACTGTATGGCGCTCCCACTAGATTGTGCAGTGTAAAACAAAGAACGTTGCCCATTCTCTATTTCTACAAGGATAAAATCATTAGCTACTACAGTCAATGACCAACGGTGCACCCTGAGAGGAATTCAGGATGAAGAACAGAGTGAGGCACTCTGTATTACCAAATTCAGACTCAAATTGAAGAAAGTAGGGAAAACCGCTAGATCATTCAGGTATGACCTAAATTAAATCCCTTATGATTATACAGTGGAAGTGAGAAATAGATTTGACGGCCTAGATCTGATAGATAGAGTGCCTGATGGACTATGGGATGAGGTTCATGACGTTGTACAGGAGACAGGGATCAAGACCATCCCCATGGAAAAGAAATGCAAACAAGCAAAATGGCTGTCTGGGGAGGCCTTACAAATAGCTGTGAAAAGAAGAGAGGCAAAAAGCAATCGAGAAAAGGAACGATGTAAGCATCTGAATGAAGAGTTCCAGAGAATAGCAAGAAGAGATAAGAAAGTCTCCCTCAGCGATCAATGCAAAGAAATAGAGGAAAACAACAGAATGGGAAAGACTAGAGAGTTCTTCAAGAAGATTAGAGATGCCAAGGGAACATTTCATGCAAAGATGGGCTCTATAAAGGACAGAAATGGTCTGGACCTAACAGAAGCAGAAGATATTCAGAAGAGATGGCAAGAATACACAGAAGAACTGTACAAAAAAGACCTTCATGACCCAGATAATCATGATGGTGTGATCACTAATCTAGAGCCAGACATTCTGGAATGTGAAGTCAAGTGGGCCTTAGAAAGCTTCACTACGAACAAAGCTAGTGGAGGTGATGGAATTCCAGTGGAGCTGTTTCAAATCCTGAAAGATGATGCTGTGAAAGTGCTACACTCAATATGCCAGCAAATTGGGAAAACTCAGCAGTGGCCACAGGACTGGAAAAGGTCAGTTTTCATTCGAATCCCAAAGAAAGGCAATGCCAAAGAATATTCAAACTACTGCACAATTACACTCATCTCACACACTAGTAAAGTAATGCTCAAAATTCTCCAAGCCAGGCTTCAGCAATACATAAATCGTGAATTTCCAGATGTTCAAGCTGGTTTTAGAAAAGGCAGAGGAACCAGAGATCAAATTGCCAACATCCGCTGGATCATGGAAAAAGCAAGAGAGTTCCAGAAAAACATCTATTTCTGCTTTATTGACTATGCCAAAGCCTTTGACTGTGTGGATCACAATAAACTGTGGAAAATTCTGAGAGAGATGGGAATACCAGACCACCTGACCTGCCTCTTGAGAAATTTGTATGCAGGGCAGGAAGCAACAGTTAGAACTGGACATGGAACAACAGACTGGTTCCAAATAG
>NW_024070212.1:81309308-81315588 GCF_014754425.2 Oryx dammah
GGATGTTCAAGCTGGTTTTAGAAAAGGCAGAGGAACCAGAGATCAAATTGCCAACATCCGCTGGATCATGGAAAAAGCAAGAGAGTTCCAGAAAAACATCTATTTCTGCTTTATTGACTATGCCAAAGCCTTTGACTGTGTGGATCACAATAAACTGTGGAAAATTCTGAGAGAGATGGGAATACCAGACCACCTGACCTGCCTCTTGAGAAATTTGTATGCAGGGCAGGAAGCAACAGTTAGAACTGGACATGGAACAACAGACTGGTTCCAAATAGGAAAAGGAGTACGTCAAGGCTGTATATTGTCACCCTGCTTATTTAACTTATATGCAGAGTACATCATGAGAAAAGCTGGGCTGGAAGAAGCACAAGCTGGAATCAAGATTGCTGGGAGAAATATCAATCATCTCAGATATGCAGATAACACCACCCATATGGCAGAAAGTGAAGAGGAACTAAAAAACCTCTTGGTGAAAGTGAAAGAGGAGAGTGAAAAAGTTGGCTTAAAGCTCAACATTCAGAAAATGAAGATCATGGCATCCAGTCCCATCACTTCATGGGAAATAGATGGGGAAACAGTGGAAACAGTGTCAGACTTTATTTTGGGGGGCTCCAAAATCACTGCGGATGGTGACTGCAGCCATGAAATTAAAAGACGCTTACTTCTTGGAAGAAAAGTTATGACCAACCTAGATAGTATATTGAAAAGCAGAGACATTACTTTGCTAAGGTCCATCTAGTCAAGGCTATGGTTTTTGCAGTGGTCATGTATGGATGTGAGAGTTAGACTGTGAAGAAAGCTGAGCGCTGAAGAATTGACGCTTTTGAAGTGTGGTGTTGGAGAAGACTCTTGAGAGTCCCTTGGACTGCAGGGAGATCCAACCAGTCCATTCTGAAGGAGATCAGCCCTGGGATTTCTTTGGAAGGAATGATGCTAAAGCTGAAGCTCCAGTACTTGGGCCACCTCATGTGAAGAGTTGACTCATTGGAAAAGACTCTGATGCTGAGAGGGATTGGGGGCAGGAGGAGAAGGGACGACAGAGGATGAGATGGCTGGATGGCATCACAGACTCGATGGACGTGAGTCTGAGTGAACTCCGGGAGTTGGTGATGGACAGGGAGGCCTGGTGTGCTGTGATTCATGGGGTCGCAAAGAGTCGGACACGACTGAGCGACGGAACTGAACTGACCTGAGTGTGCTTTGGAAACAAGACTGTAGAAAGTTAAAATCTATACATGTGTGTGTGCTAAGTTGCTTCAGTCACGTCCAGTTCGTTGTGAGTCTATGGACTGTAGCCCACCAGGCTTCTCTGTCCATGGGATTATCCAGGCAAATGTAACATGTATATATAACTTAACATTGTTATAAAACCTTTATGGACTCCTGTACGTTTCCAAGGCTACAAAAGCACTGAAATCTTTCCTGAGATACTGTCCAGCACAACGGCAGTGGCCTGTTGTTGAGACACATGCTTGACTCGTGTGTTCTCTACCCAGAACCCTACTTATTCTGACTTCTCCCCCTTCCTCTTTGGAGCAGTTTCTCAGCGCTGTCTGAAGAACTCTTCTCAGGCTATAGTTCTCAGTAAGGTCCCAGAATAAAACTGAAACTCAAAACTCTCATGTGCCTCTTTCTTTCAGTTGACACAAACTTCGTGAAGACAGGAACCGTGACTATCTTTTTCAGTACTGTTTATCCACCCAGCTCTTTGCACATTGCTTGCCAAGTAGTAGTTACTCAATTAATGTTAGTCGAAAATATTAATTTTTAAAATAATCCTTGATCTTCCAGAGTTATCATCCTTCTTTTGTTACTGAGTCCAAGCTTGCTCTGCTCATGAACAACCGGCCAATAAATCTGAGATAAGATGTTAAGACAAGGAAGTGACGTCACTCAGGCAGCCGACAGATGGAAAAGATGTCAGTGTAGCACCTCAAAATAACCATCTTGTAGGGGCCTGGATGCCAGATTATTTAACAGGTAAGAGATGGGAGGGAGGTGAAGAAACAAAGTAAAAAAAACCATCGCATTCTTCCAAATGTCTCCTTAAGTGGCAAGTTTCAGGCAGTGGAATGTGTTTCACTTCCTTACAGCCCTTCACAGGTGGGCAGGGTCAGGCTATCTCCCTGAGGCAGGTCATTATGTATGCCCACAGTAACAAGAGGGGCAAGAGAAAGGATAAATTCACAGAAACAGATCCAATATGGATGAAAAATTATCCCTCCCTAGTTGCCCTATCCTGTTACAGAGAGACGTTACTCTTCAGTGGTCATGTGTATGGACTCGAGGAAAGGAACATCTAGACTCACATCCTGGCTCTTACAATTTTGAGCAAGTTCCCTGCCTGGTGTTCCCATCTGTAAAGTTGGGAAGACAATGGTGATAATAATAATAATAACTACTTTATAAGATAACATAGGTTCTAGTGGTAAAGAGCCAGCTCAGGAGATCTAAGAGATGTGGGTTCGATCCCTGGGTCAGGAAGATCCTCTGGAGGAGAGTGTGGCAACTCACTCCAGTATTCTTGGCTAGAGAATTCCATCAATGTACAGAGGAAACCGGAGGTTCTATGGTCCATAGGGTCATAAAGAGTCGAACATGACTGAAGCAACTTAACACACACAAGATAACAGAGAATAATGAAAAGAGTTGACATAGATGTAAAAACAGCAGTTCTTGGTTCATAGTAAAATTAACTATTATTGCTATATCTGTACCTTGTTCATTGCTTTAATAGTGCACGCATCACTTCCTTTTGTAATTATTTTCATACCTATGGCATTCTCTAGGTCATGAATTAGATTGTTGTTCACTTCATATTCAAGAAGTCTCATACAATGCCTGGTTAGTTAAGCACTCAATAAAACTGAACTTAACTTGGTATAGTATATAACATTCAATTATGAAAAATGTATATCTTTTTCTCACTACATGTATGCTTAGTTGCTCAGTTGTGTCCGACTCTTTGTGGCACCATGGACTGTAGCTTGCCAGGCTCCCCTATCCATGGGGATTCTTCAGGCAAGAATTCAGAGTGGGTTAGCATGCTCCTCCAGGGATTCTTCCCAACCCAGGGACCGAATCCAGATCTTCCACATTGCAGGTGGATTCTTTACTGTTTGAGCCACCAGGGAAACTAGACTCTCCTGTTACTAAACCTCTTCATTAAAATTAGGGTTATAATGAATAACAATCAAAATGCAAGATGTTTTTTACATTGTGGAGAAGAAAAAGGGGGAAAAAGAACACAAGTAAAAAGAGATATATGAGAGGAAAAATAGCTCTTGGATTGCAAAATTCCATTAAACATTTCGAAGGACAGGCTTTATGATTCTAATTAGAGATTGTTGTGCTTGTAGAGGAACTGACTCCTTTCATTTATGCAATTCCATGTTGTTTACATTCTGCCTAATGTATTAAACCTGGAAACAATGAGCTGACAATATTATCAAGAATCAATCTGTGCCACAGTCTTTCCTAGTGTACCCTAAGAAAGTGAAGGGAAGTCACTCAGTTGTGTCCGACTCTTTGCGACCCCATGGTCTGTAGCCTACCAGGCTCCTCAGTCCATGGAATTTTCCAGGCAAGAGTAGTGGAGTGGGTTGCCATTTCCTTCTCCAGGGGATTTTCCCAATCCAGGGATCAAACCCGGGTCTCCTGCACTGCAGGCAGATGCTTTACCGTCTGAGCCACCAGGGAAGCCCCTGGTGTACCCTAGGTTTAGTGTACCCTAAACAAGTAATCAAAGTTGTACACAAAGATTAATGTAAATGGATGGTGATACAAATACTGTACTATGATTTCTAACAGAGAAATCAGCCTAGAGATCTTCCATAACCCAAGTGGGAACAGTTAAACATGACGTGGCACAAAGTCACCAGCGGAAAATGATGCAGTTAGTTCAAACCATATTTTCAAAGGAATTTTTGTTGCAGACGCAAAATTAAATGGAACAAAAATTGAATTATAAAGTGATACTTTTATCTGGTGTTACATGTGATTTTAATTTTCATCTTCAATGTTCCTGCACTTTCCAAACTTACGCATTTTAATTAAAAAAGTGTGTTTTTATTGTTTGATTTTTTTGTTCTGCCATGCAATGCAACTTGTGGGAACTTAGTACCCCCATCAGGGATCAAATCCAAGCCCACAGCAGTGTAAACACTAAATCATAACCACTGGATAACCAGGAAATTCCCAAAAAAGTCGTTTCTTTTTTCATCATAAAATATTTTTAAAAATCCATAATCATTTACATTTTGACATTTGACCCATTATTTTTACTGTTTCTCAAGAGTGTTGTCCGTGAACAGCTTACATCAGATCAGGATCCTGGTGCATGCAGGTGCACACTTAGGGATCAGAATCTGACTTTTCACCTAACTCAGGTAAGTCTTCACTGAATACATGTTGAAGTTCACAAAACTTTAGATTTAGCAACTAGAAAAGAGAAACCTGTATTTAATATTAAAGAACTATAAATGGAGTATAAACTTTAAAATGTGAATCACTATACTGTACATCTGTAACTTACCTAATATTATACACCAAATATATTTCAATAAAAAATGTTTTTAAAAGAACTTTTCGAGACACCTACTCCCACACATGGCCGGAAGATGGCGCAGGTTTTCCATTACCTGATTCACATCAGAATGAAATCTCCTTCAAAAGATATAGCTTGATCTTAAATACAGGAAAGAGTCCTCACTCTGAAATGAGAACTAGAATTTTTAAAACAGGATGGAATTAGGCATCCTTTCTTCAGAGAAACCACTTTCCTCTAGAGAAAGATTACTAGGTGAGGATATGTCCTCTGGGCTAAAACAGTGCTACACCCCAAAGGAAAGCCCTATGTTAGCTGCAAATCTCTGTGGAATTTAGGAGCAACAGGAATGAAAAGCAAAGGAACAGGGTATCTAGTCCCAGGGCGGGTAGAGATGAATGCAAGAGACTCTCTAATCTTTTCTCTTCTTTTGCCTCCACTTTGACTTCTGGCATCAGTGGTAGAACCCACCTCCTTGGCACATCCACTGAACAGGAATTAAGCAGTGATGGGAGCACAGTACCAACAACAGGTGCAAAAGGCTTTGACCTTGAGGACCCAGCCCCCTCTGACTGCTTCCAAGAAACTTGCCCAGACAACCCCTGCAAGTGTGGCTGACAGCCTTCTCTGCCATTCACAGAATCCATTCACAGTAAGCTTGCCTTTACTTTTCCAATTAACCTGTTGTGATCAAATTAATCTGTTTCCAAGATCTATCTTTCCCAGGAGATGCTAGACGGTGCGCTACTAGCCACAGGCTGTCAGCTACTGCTTTCCCATGAGGGTGGGGAGTGGAATATCATTTACAATGGTGGTGAAAATAATTATTACCCAGGAATCAGTTCAGTTCAGTATCTCAGTCGTGTCTGACTCTTTGCAACTCCATGAATCGCAGCACGCCAGGCCTCCCTGTCCATCACCAACTCCCCAAGTTCACTCAGACTCACGTCCATCGAGTCAGTGATGCCATCCAGCCATCTCATCCTCGGTCGTCCACTTCTCCTCCTGCCCCCAATCCCTCCCAGCATCAGAGTCTTTTCCAATGAGTCAACTCTTCGCATGAGATGGCCAAAGTACTGGAGTTTCAGCTTTAGCATCATTCCTTCCAAAGAAATCCCAGGGCTGATCTCCTTCAGAATGGACTGGTTGGATCCCCTTGCAGTCCAAGGGACTCTCAAGAATCATTTCTCAACACCACAGTTCAAAAGCATCAATTCTTCGGCGCTCAGCCTTCTTCATAGTCCTACTCTCACATCCATACATGACCACAGGAAAAACCAGAGCCTTGACTAGATGGACCTTAGCCGGCAAAGTAATGTCTCTGCTTTTGAATATGCTCTCTAGGTTGGTCATAACTTTTCTTCCAAGAAGTAAGCGTCTTTTAATTTATGGCTGCAGTCACCATCTGCAGTGAATTTGGAGCCCCCCAAAATAAAGTCTGACACTGTTTCCACTGTTTCCACATCTATATCCCATGAAGTGAGGGGACCAGATGCCATGATCTTAGTTTTCTGAATGTTGAGCTTTAAGCCAACTTTTTCACTCTCCTCTTTCACTTTCATCAAGAGGCTTTTTAGTTCCTCTTCACTTTCTGCCATAAGGGTGGTGTCATCTGCATGTCTGAGGTTACTGATATTTCTCCCAGGAATTTTGATTCCAGCTTGTGTTTCTTCCAGCCCAGCTTTTCTCATGATGTACTCTGCATATAAGTTAAATAAGCAGGGTGACAAT
>NW_024070212.1:81316088-81339536 GCF_014754425.2 Oryx dammah
CAGCAGCAGCAGCAGCAGCAGCAGCAGCAGCAGCAGCAGCAGCAGCAATGGGGCCAGATGCCATGATCTTAGTTTTTTTAATACTTAGTTTTAAGCTGGATCTTTCACTCTTCTCCACACTCATCAAGAGGCTCTTTAGTTCCTCTTCACATTCTGCCGTTAGTGTGGTATCATCCACATATCTGAGGTTGTTGATATTTCTCCCACCTGTCCTGATTCCAGCTTGTAATTCATCCAGCCTGGGATTTCTCATGATGTGCTCAGCATATAGGTTAAATAAACAAGGTGACAGCATAAGAGCCATATTGTACTCCTTTCTCAATCCTGAACCAATCAGTTGTTCCACACAGAGTTCTAACTGTTGATTCTGATCACATGGACCACAGCCTTGTCTAACTCAATAAAACTATGAGCCATGCCGTGTAGTTCACACAAGACAGACAGATCATAGTGGAGCATTCTGACAAAATATGGTCCACTGGAGAAGGGAATGGCAAAGCACTTCAGTATTCTTGCCTTGAGAACACCATGAACAGTAGGAAAAGGCAAAAAGATATAACACTGAGAAATGAACTCCCCAGGTCAGTAGGTGCCCAATATGCTACTGGAGAAGAATGGAGAAATAACTCCAGAAAGAATGAAGAGATGGAGCTACAGTCCATGGGGTCACAAAGAGTCAGACATGACTGAGCAACTAACACTTTCACTTTTCACTTTCAAAAAGAGAATAAGAAAGCAAAGGTAGAAGTTTAGAGATTGAGAAGCCAGAAAAATGTGCACCTTAAACTTATACACAGTATTATATGTCACTGTATCTCAATAAAATTTTTGACCTGAAAATGGTAATAAATAAATAATTTTTTTAAAAGGACAAAATTCAACTGAAATAGTTAGAAATAGCAGAATGCAGCAAGATAATGCACTGTGGAGCATCCTATCAAGTGGGCAGGGGGAACTGGGGATGTGGATGTGGGTTCTTCTTCATCTAGATGGTGAGGGACAGGAAAGCCTGGTGTACTGCATTCCATGGGGTCACAAAGAGCTGGACACGACTTGGCAACTGAACAACAACAACAAGCTTGGTCCTGGCTCCAACTCCAGGTACTCATTAAAGGCCAAGCCTGTGGGCTTTTTAACCCCAACCCCTACAGCCTGTCTCTGTCCCTCCCCTCTTGAGGGTTACACAACCTCACCATTGCTGTATATGCAACAATGAGGGAATCTTCTTTTCTCACCTGTGAGACATAAAATAGTTTGATCCCAAATATTTCAGATAATATTCTGTCTAGCATTTCTATATCTCAGGCATGGAAGGGGGTGTATTCAGTTCAGCTCAGTTCAGTTGCTCAGTCGTGTCCGACTCTTTGCAACCCCATGAGTCGCAGCACAGCCAGGCCTCCCTGTCCATCACCATCTCCCGGAATTCACTCGGACTCATGTCCATCGAGTCGGTGATGCCATCCAGCCATCTCATCCTCTGGCGTCCCCTTTCCCTCCTGCCCCCAATCCCTCCCAGCATCACAGTCTTTTCCAATGAGTCAACTCTTCTCATGAGGTGGCCAAAGTACTGGAGTTTCAGCTTTAGCATCTTTCCTTCCAAAGAACACCCAGGGTTGATCTCCTTCAGAATGGACTGGTTTGATATCCTTGCAGTCCAAGGGACTTGCAAGAGTCTTCTCCAACACCACAGTTCAAAAGCATCAATTCTTCGGCACTCAGCTTTCTTCACAGTCCAACTCTCACATCCATACGTGACCACAGGAAAAACCATAGCCTTGACTAGATGGACCTTTGTTGGCAAAGTAATGTCTCTGCTTTTGAATATGCTATCTAGGTTGGCCATAACTTTCCTTCCAAGGAGTAAGCCTTTTTTAATTTCATGGCTGCAATCACCATCTGCAGTGGTTTTGGTGTATTAGATTAGGCCAATCTATCATTTTGATCTAAAACTTTAATAGAAGTTATTTTTAGTAAAATACTACTTTTTAGTATTAATTTTGTAAATAATCTCTTTACTCACCTCTTTTATTTATTTATTTTTTGAGCAGACTCAAGTTGTTTCTGCGGTTTGATTTTTTTTTTTTTTAGATATATAGTCATATCAGTAAATAACAGTTTCGTAACCTCCTCTCTATAAATTACAAATTTTAATTAAATCCTTTTCTAACTGTATTGGCAGGAACTTCAGCTTCAGCACAGTCCTTCCAATGAATATTCAGGATTGGTTTCCTTTAGGATTGACCGGTTTGATCTCCTTACAGTCCAAGGGACTGTCAAGAGTCTTCTCCAACACCACAGTTCAAAAGCATCAACCCTTTGGGGCTCAGCTTTCTTTATAGTCCAACTCTCACATCCATACATGACTACTGGAAAAACCATAGCTTTGACTAGATGGACTTTTGTCAGCAAAGTAGTGTCCCTGCTTTTTAATATGCTGTCTAGGTTTGTCATAGCATTTCTTTGAAGGACCAAGCATCATTTAATTTCATGGCTTAAGTCACGATCTGCAGTGATTTTGGAGCCCAAGAAAATAGAGTCTCTCACTGTTTTCATTGTTTCCTCATTTATTTGCCATGAAGTGATGGGACCAGATGCCATGATCTTAGTTTGCTGAATGCTGAGTTTTAAGCCAAGTTTTTCACTCTCCTCTTTCACTTTCATCAAGAGGCTCTTTAGTTCCTCATTGCTTTCTGCCATTAGGGTGGTGTCATCTGCATATCTGAAGTTATTGATATTTCTCTCAACAATCTTGATTCCAGCTTGTGCTTCATCCACCCCAGCATTTTGCATGATGTACTCTGCATTGAAGTTAAATAAGCTGGGTGGCAATATACAATCTTGATGTACCCATTTCCCAATTTTGAAACAGTTCATTGTTTCATGTCCGGTTCTAATATGGAACTACCATTAATCTCTTGATTCCAGAAATGAACCTCATTTGGTTTTGGCATGTTATTCTTTTAATGAATTTCTAGTTTGATTTGATACATATAATTTATATGTGGAGATATATATTTTTAACCCTTTAAAATCTTTATTTCTATTCACAAGTAAAATTAATTTATAGCTTGTCTTTATTATGTTTCTAGATTAACGATTTGTCAATTACAAAAAATGAATTAAGATTATTTCTATATTTTTAATAATAATAATTAAATTAAATAATCTAAATAGTTTTCTAATTATTTCTGTATTTCTCTGCTCTTGAAAAGTTTAAACAGTATCTTACATATGTGTTAGTTCAGTATTTGAAGGATTCACATGTGAAATGATCTGGGACAAGGGTTTTTGAGAATAATTTTCTTAATGTCTTCCATGTTATTAACTTCTTCAGGTTTATCATCTCTTTCCAATTCAATTTGGTAATTTATAGAAAAGAACATCAGTTTTATTTGGGTTTTCAAATATATTGTTATAATAGTATGTAACAGTCTCACAGCTACCCATATTTCCTCTGTATATGGGTCTTTCCCTTTATCCTAATTAGGTGTTTTTATGCTTTGTCCTCCTTCTGTTTCCTCTTTAAAGGTAGCTACTGACAGCCATACAGTTCAGTAATCCAGCTTTTAGATTTACAAATCCACTTTTAATAATTAACTTCTGATTTTAACTTGGTTGCTTCCTTATTTTATTTTCTTTGGGTTTCTTTCTTTCTTTTTTTAAACTGTTTTTTTTTTAACTTCTTAGAATAGATGATCCTCAAGCATTTTTTCTATAGTGGCAGTTATTGCAACTGGATTTTTCTCTGAGGTGGTAGATGTGTGTATGTGTGTATTTAGTTGGTCATTCATGTCTGACTCTTTGCAACCCCAGGGACTGTAGCCCACCAGGCTCCTCTGTCCATGGGATTTTCCAAGCAAGAATTCTGGAGTGAGTTGCTACTTCCTCCTCCAGGGGATATTCCAACCCAGAAATTGAACACATGTCTCCTGTGTCTCTCACTCTAGCTGGTGGATTTTTTTTTTTTTTACCAGTGAGCCATTTGTGAAGGCCCTCAATAAATGTTAGTTATCCCCCTCTCCCACCTCCCACTCCCAATACATACCTAGGCAAATCAAGCCTGGTGCTCTATCACAGGGAGCTATGTTCTTCCTGCTTAGAAATTAGATTAGTGCTTCTTATCTGGGGCCAGATGCTTCTTTGTCTCTCTTAACCAGAGGCTGTGTGCTCACCAGTGTTGACCTTTCCAACATGCATCAGCATTGACCCCTTCTAGGCCTGCTCATTTTGACTGATATCTGCAACAGGATAATCACTTTGGAGGCTTCTGGGCTGATCTCCTGCTCCTGGAGGGGTGTGGAAAATGTCACGTGTGCAGTCTTTTGTGACTTGGCTACCAGCAAATACTCACACTGGCTGTGGTGGGCTCTGGGACAAAAGGGGAAGCCTAGCCACTCAATATACCAGCAAATTTGGAAAACTCAACAATGGCCACGGGGCTGGAAAAGGAAGGTCAGCTTTCGTTCCAATCTCAAAGAAGGGCAATGTCAAAGAATGTTCAAACTACTCTGCAATTGCACTCATTTCACATGCTAGCAAGGTAATGCTCAACATCCTTCAAGCTAGGCTTCAACAGTACATAATTTGAGAACTTCCAGATGTACAAGCTGAATTTAAAAGAGGCCAAGAAACCAGAGATCAAATTGTCAACATCTGTTGGATCATAGAAAAAACAAGAAAATTCCAGAAAAAAACATTTACTTCTGCTTCATTGACTAAGCTAATGAAGCTAATGAAACTTTGATTGTGTGGATAACAACAAACATGCTAAATCTTAAAGAGACTGGAATAACTTACCTGCCTTATTTGCAGCAAAAGACAGAGAAGCTCTATAAGTCAGCAAAAACAAGACTGGTTGCTGACTGTGGCTCAGGTCATGAACTCCTTATTGCCAAATTCAGACTGAAATAGAAGAAAGTGGAGAAAACCACTAGACCATTCAGGTATGACATAAATCTAATCCCTTATGATTATACAGTGGAAGTGAGAAATAGATTTAAGGGACTAGGTCTGATAGACAGAGTGCCTGATGAACTATTGATGGACATTCGTGACATTGTACAGGAGACAGGAATCAAGACCTTCCCCAACAAAAAGAAATGCAAAACAGCAAAATAGCTGTCTGAGGAGGCCTTACAAATAGCTATGAAAAGAAGGGAAGCAAAAAGCAAAGGATAAAAGGAAAGATATACCCATTTGAATGCAGAGTTCCAAAGAATGCAGAGTTCCAAAGAATAGCAACAAGAGATAAGAAAGCCTTCCTCAGGAATCAGTGCAAAGAAATAGAGGAAAACAACAGAATGGGAAAGACTAGAGATCTCTTCAAGAAAATTAGAGACACCAAGGGAACATTTCATGCAAAGATGGGCTCGATAAAGGACAGAAATTGTAGGGACCTAACAGAAGCAGAAGATATTAAGAAGAGGTGCCAAGAATACACAGAAAAACTGTACAAAAAAGATCTTCACAACCCGGATAATCACGATGGTGTGATTACTCATCTAGAGCCAGACATCTTGGAAAGTGAAGTCAAATGGGCCTTAGAAAGCATTGCTACGAACAAAGCTAGTGGAGATGATGGAATTCCAGTGGAGCTGTTTCAAATCCTGAAAGATGATGCTGTGAAAGTGCTGCACTCAATATGCCAGCAAATTGGGAAAACTCAGCAGTGGCCACAGGACTGGAAAAGGTCAGTTTTCATTCCAATCCCAAAGAAAGGCAATGCCAAAGAATGCTCAAACTACCGCACAATTGCACTCATCTCACATGCTAGTAAAGTAATGCTCAAAATTCTCCAAGCCAGGCTTCAGCAATACGTGAACCGTGAACTCCCATATGTTCAAGCTCATTTTAGAAAAGGCAGAGGAACCAGAGATCAAATTGCCAACATCCGCTGGATCATGGAAAAAGCAAGAAAGTTCCAGAAAATAATCTACTTCAGCTTTATTGACAATGCCAAAGTCTTTGACTGTGTGGATCACAATAAACTGTAGACAATTCTGAAATAGATGGGAATACCAGACCACCTGACCTGCCTCTTGAGAAACCGATACACAGGTCAGGAAGAAACAGTTAGAACTAGACGTGGAAAACAGACTGGTTCCAAATAGGAAAAGGAGTACATCAAGGCTGTATTTTGTCACCCTGCTTATTTGACTTCTATGCAGAGTACATCATGAGAAATGCTGGGCTGGAAGAAGCACAAGCTGGAATAAAGATTGCTGGGAGAAATATCAGTAACCTCAGACATGCAGATTTCACTACCCTTGTGGAAGAAAGTGAAGAAGAAATAAAAAGCCTCTTGATGAAAGTGAAAGAGGAGGGTGAAAAAGTTGGCTTAAAGCCCAACTTTCAGAAAATAAGATCATGGCATCTGGTCCCATCAGTTCAGTTCTGTTCAGTCACTCAATCGTGTCTGACTCTTTACAACCTTATCAATTGCAGCTGCCAGGCCTCCCTGTCCATCACCAACTCTCAGAATTCTCCAAACTCTTGTCCATCGAGTCAGTGATGCCATCCAGCCATCTCATCCTCTGTCATCCCCTTATCCTCCTGCTCCCAATCCCTGCCAGCATCAGAGTCCTTTCCAATGAGTCAACTCTTCATATGAGGTGGCCAAAGTATTGGAGTTTCAACTTTAGCATCAGTCCTTCCAAAGTACACCCAGGACTGATCTCCTTTAGAATGCACTGATTGGATCTCCTTGCAGTCTAAGGGCCTCTCAAGAGTCTTCTTCAGCACCACAGTTCAAAAGCATCAGTTCTTCGGCGCTCAGGTTTCTTCACAGTCCAACTTTCACATCCATACATGACCACTGGAAAAACCATAGCCTTGACTAGATGGACCTTTGTTGGCAAAGTAATGTCTCTGTTTTTGAATATGCTATCTAGGTTGGTCATAACTTCCCTTCTAAGGAGTAAGCGTCTTTTAATTTCATGGCTGCAGTCACCATCTGCAGTGATTTTGGAGCCCCCCAAAATAAAGTCTCATCCCATCACTTCATGGCGAATAGATGAGGAAACAGTAGAAACAGTAGCTGACTGTTTTTCTGGGCTCCAAAATCACTGAAGATGGTGATTGCAGCCATGAAATTAAAAGACGCTTACTCCTTGGAAGGAAAGTTTTGACCAACCTAGAGAGTATATTAAAAAGCAGAGACATAATTTTGTCAACAAAGGTTCATCTAGCCAAGGCTATGGTTTTTCCAGTGGTCATGTATGGATGTGAGTTGGACTATAAAGAAAGCTGAGCACTGAAGAATTGATGCTTTTGAACTGTAGTGTTGGAGAAGACTCTTGAGAGTAACTTGGACTGCAAGGAGATCCAACCAGTCCATCCTAAAGGAGATCAGTCCTGGGTGTTCATTAGAGGGACTGATGTTGAAGCTGAAGCTCCAATACTTTGGCCACCTGATGCAAAGAGCTGACTCTTTTGAAAAGACCTTGATGCTGGGAAAGATTGAGGGAAGGAGGAGAAGGGGACAACAGAGGATGAGATGGTTGGATGGCATCACTGACTCAATGGACATGGGTTTGGGTGGACTCCGGGAATTGATGATGGACAGGGAGGCCTGGTGTGCTGTGGCTCATGGGGCCACAAAGAGTCGGACACAGTTGAGCTACTGAACCGAACTGAACTGAACCTACCTTCTGAGAAACCCATATGCAGGTCAAGAAGCAATAGTTAGAATTGGAAATGGAACAACAGATGGGTTCAAAATTAAGAAAGAAGTACGTCAAGGCTGTATATTGTCACCCTGTTTATTTAACTTCTATGCAGAGTACATCATGCGAAATGCCAGACTAGAGCATGCTCAGGATGGAATGAAGATTGCCTGGAGACATATCAACAACCTCAGATATGCAGATGATACCACCCTAATGGGGAAAAGTGAAGAGGAGTGAAAGAGCCTCTTGATAATGTTGAAGAGGAAAGTGAAAAAGCTAGCTTGAAACTCAACATTCAAAAAACAAATATCATGGATTCTGGTCCCATCACTTCATATCAAATAGATGGGGAAATAATGGAAACAATGATAGACTCTCTTTCCTTGGGCTCCAAAATCACTACAGATGGTGACTGCAGCCATGAAATTAAAAGACACTTGCTCCTTGGAAGAGGAGCTATGAAAAAGAAGGAGAATAGCTATGACAAAACTAGACAGTGTATTAAGAAGCAGAGACATCACTTTGCTGACAAAGGTCCATATAGTCAAAGCTATGGTTTTTTCAGTAGTCCTATAAGGATGTAAGAGTTGGACCACAAAGAAGGTTGAGCACCAAAAAATTGATGCTTTCAAACTGTGGTGCTGGAGAAGACTCTTGACAGTCCCTTGGACTGCAAGGAGATCCAACCAGTCAATCCTAAAGGAAATCAACCCTGAATATCCATTGGAAGGACTGGTGCTGAAGCTGAAGTTCCAATACTTTGGCCACCTGATACCAAGAGATGACTCATTGGAAAATACCCTGGTGCTGGGAAAGACAGAGCAGGAGTAGAAGTGGGAGACAGAGGACGAAATGATTGATTGGCATTATTGAATCAATGGACATGAGTCTGAGCAAACGCTGGGAGATAGTGAAGGGCAGGGAAGCCTGGTGTACTGCAGTCCATGGGATCCCAGAGAATTGGACATGACTTAGTGACTGAATAACAACAACCAGATTTGGGGCTTCCCCAGGTGGCACTAGTGATAAAGAACCCGCTTGCCAATGCAGGACATGTAAGAGATGCAGGTTTGATCCTTGAGTTGGCAAGATCCTGTGAAGGAGGCGTGGAAATCCACTCCAGTATTCCTGCCTGGAAAATCCCATGGACATAGGAGCCTGGTTGGCCTGCAATCCATAGCATCGCAAAGAGTCTGACATGACTGGAGCGACTTACCAGGCATGCACAATCAGATTTTAGACACCTATCTAGCCCTGTGATTGAGTCAAGGCTACACCATAACCAGAAAGAGAGGGAAAATGGAAGAGAAAGATCAAAGAGTTTCCCCTGGAAAAATGTGGTGAAAACTCAATGCCAAGAGAACAGTGAGCATACATTCATATGACATTATTGTGTTATGTGGTTATGAGGGACAAATATTTTTCATTGAAAGAATTTCTTTAGCATCGTGGTAATCACTGCAGATGGTGATTGCAGCCATGAAATTAAAAGACGCTTACTCCTTGGAAAGAAAGTTATGACCAACTTAGGTAGTATATTTAAAAGCAGAGACATTAGTTTGCCAACAAATGTCCATCTAGTCAAGGCTACGGTTTTTCCAGAGGTCATGTATGGATGTGAGAGTTGGACTGTGAAGAAAGCTGAGCACCAAAGAATTGATGCTTTTGAACTGTGGTGTTGAAGACTCTTGAGAGTCCCTTAGACTGCAAGGAGATCCAACCAGTCCATTCTAAAGGAGATCAGTCCTGGATGTTCTTTGGAAGGACTGATGCTGAAGCTGAAACTCCAATATTTTGGCCAATTCATGCGAAGAGTTGACTCATTGGAAAAGACTCTGAGGCTGGGAGGGATTAGGGGCAGGAGGAGAAGGGGACGACAGAGGATGCGATGACTGGATGGCATCACTGACTCAATGCAGACGAGTTTGGGTGAATTCTGGCAGTTGGTGATGGACAGGGAGGCCTGGCGTACTGTGATTCATGGGGTCACAAAGAGTCAAACATGATGAGCGACTGAACTGAACTGAAGCAACTGATCTTGTCTGGGCCCATCAGATCTGAACATTCTCCATTCTTTCCTGCCTCAGGTGGGTCACCTGACTCAAGGGAACTAAAACCATCTACACCCACATAGAGACTGTCTACAGTAACAAAATTTTCCTATTTCACTCTTTGTGTCAACATAAGTTGACTCTTTCAGGGAACTCTTGCCCAGAAGGTGAAATCTGAAGTAACTATTGTTTGTTCCTGGAAGTTTCAAAAAAAAAAAAAAAAAAAGCTTTAAATGATCATTCAGTTATTCAACTTTTTAACAGAAAACATCAACAGACAATCTACTTCCCAAGATTCTCTAAACCCTTGCTGCTTCTCTGGCTGTGGCCATCAGTCTTAAACTCTAATTTTGTGATCCTTCACTTCAGTTCAGTCGCTCAGTTGTGTCCGACTCTTTGCGACCCCATGAACTGCAGCACACCAGGCCTCCCTGTCCATCACCAATTCCCGAAGTCCACCCAAACCCATGTCCATTGTGTCGGTGATGCCATTCAACAATCTCATCCTCTGTTGTCCCCTTCTCCTCCTTCCCTCAATCTTTCCCAGCATCAGGATGTTTTCAAATGAGTCAGCTTTTCACATCAGATGGCCAAAGTATTGGAGTTTCAGCTTCAACATCAGTCCCTCCAATGAACACCCAGGACTGATCTCCTTTAGGATGGACTGGTTGAATCTCTTTGCAGTCCAAGTTACTCTCAAGAGTCTTCTCCAACACTACAGTTCAAAAGCATCAATTCTTCAGTGCTCAGCTTTCTTTATAGTCCAACTCTCACATCCATACATGACCACTGGAAAAACCATAGCCTTGACTAGATGGACCTTTGTTGGCAAAGCAATGTCTCTGCTTTTTAATATACTCTCTAGGTTGGTCATAACTTTCCTTCCAAGGAACAAGCGTCTTTTAATTTCATGGCTGCAATCACCATCCGCGATGATTTTGGAGCCCAGAAAAATAAAGTCAGCCACTGTAGCCACTGTTTCCACTCTTTCCCCATCTATTTGCCATGAAGTGATGGGACTGGATGCCATGATCTTAGTTTTCTGAATGTTGAGCTTTAAGCCAACTTTTTCACCCTTGTCTTTCACTTTCATCAAGAGGCTCTTTAGTTAGTTCTTCTTCACTTTCTGCCATAAGGGTGGTGTCATCTGCATATCTGAGGTTATTGATATGTCTCCTGGCAATCTTGATTCCAGCTTCTGCTTCCTCCAGCCCAGCATTTCTCTGACGTACTGTGCATATAACTTAAATAAGTGTGATCCTTACCCAATCTTAATCAAGCCCTTCCATGAAAGAGCTTTCGAAACCAGACTCCAAAACCTTATACACATCCTGACTTTGTCTTTTTCTGTCCAAGACTAGGATTCTGTGTCACTGAGAAAAGAATGAACTCAGTCCTGTC
This sequence comes from Oryx dammah, assembly GCF_014754425.2. Classification (NCBI taxonomy): domain Eukaryota; kingdom Metazoa; phylum Chordata; class Mammalia; order Artiodactyla; family Bovidae; genus Oryx; species Oryx dammah. The sequence goes on from NW_024070212.1 coordinate 81,327,208, forward strand.
TTAACAACAGGTTGTCCTGGTGCTATTTGGTGGGAAGGCAGCATTCGACAATCTCATCTGTCATCTCTATCTCCCTACAAGTTCTGAAAGCCATTTGGAACTCAGAGAAAGAGAATATGGGATATGGGTCCTGACTGAGCAGAAGGAAGACCTTAGTCTTATGTTCAGCATACAGGGCTCTAGGTGATCTGCTTGGCCTTACAGGTATATTCAGTGTATTATTGTCTACTGTTTGTCAGGTCAGATGCTAGACATGGGAATTTAAACCTGAAGATATATGGAGTTACCCTATCTGTCTTCAGTACATACACCATTAGTGGGAAGAGAGGCACTTAAAGGCAAAATACACTGTATTATGTGCAGTGATGTTACGCAGAATAGTGCTTCTTAAACAATGTGTGGTTAAAAAGAAATCCCCCTCCACCTCCAAATCCATTGTGGATCAGTGCTTTTGTAAAATGCCATTGTGTTCATTATCTATGGCTGCTACAACACATTAACACAAATTGAGTCACTTATATGAACAGAAATGCATTCTCTGGCTTTTCTAGAGCACAGATGTCTGAAATCAAGATATTGGTAGGGATATACTCCTTTTGGGATGACCATTCAAGCCATAACATCCATAAACATGAATAAGTAGGAAAAGGAAATTTAAAATAGACACAATAGAAACCCATTGACTGCACAGCATCAAGTTACTGTAAAGTACTAGCCACATTTTGAGTGGCACTGATGTGAAGCTTCTCAAGAGGCAGGTCAGGTGATCTGGTATTCCCATCTCTCTAAGAATTTTCCACAGTTTACTGTGATCCACACTGTCAAAGGCTTTGGCATAGTCGATAAAGCAGAAATAGATGTTTTTCTGGAACTCTCTTGCTTTTTACATGATCCAGCAGATGTTGGCAATTTGATCTCTGGTTCCTCTTCCTTTTCTAAAACCAGCCTGAATATCTGGAAGTTCATGGTTCATGTATTGCTGAGGCCTGGCTTGGAGAATTTTGAGCATTACTTTACTAGCATGTGAGATGAGTGCAATTGTGTGGTAGTCTGAGCATTCTTTGGCATTGCCTTTCTTTGAGATTGGAATGAAAACTGACCTTTTCCAGTCCTGTGGCCACTGCTGAGCTTTCCAAATTTGTTGGCATATTGAGTGCAGCATTTTCACAGCATCATCTTCCAGGATTTGAAATAGTTCAACTGGAATTCCATCACCTCCACTAGCTTTGTTTGTAGTGATGCTCTCTAAGGCCCATTTGACTTCACATTCCAGGATGTCTGGCTCTAGGTGAGTGATCACACCGTCTTGATTATCTTGGTTGTGAAGATCTTTTTTGTACAAATTCTTCTGTGTATTCTTGTTACCTCTTCTTAATATCTTCTGCTTCTGTTAGGTCCCTACCATTTCTGTCCTTTATCAAGCCCATCCTTGCATGAAATGTTCCCTTGGTATCTCTAATTTTCTTGAAGAGACCTCTAGTCTTTCCCATTCTGTTATTTTCCTCTATTTCTTTGCATTGTTCACTGAGGAAGGCTTTCTTATCTCTCCTTGCTATTCTTTGGAACTCTGCATTCAGATGCTTATATCTTTCCTTTTCTCCTTTGCTTTTCACCTCTCTTCTTTTCACAGCTATTTGTAAGGCCTCCCCAGACAGCCATTTTGCTTTTTTGCATTTCTTTTCCATGGGGATGGTCTTGATCCCTGTCTCCTCTACAATGTCACCAACCTCAGTCCATAGTTCATCAGGCACTCTGTCTATCAGATCTAGTCCCTTAAATCTATTTCTTACTTCCACTGTGTAGTCATAAGGGATTTGATTTAGGTCATACCTGAATGGTCTAGTGGTTTTCCTTACACTCTTCAATTTCAGTCTGAATTTGGCAATTAGGAGTTCATGATCTGAGCTACAGTCAGCTCCCAGTCTTGTTTTTGCTGACTGTATAGAGCTTCTCCAACTTTGGCTGCAAAGAATATAATCAATCTGATTTCGGTGTCGACCATCTGGTGATGTCCACGTGCAGAGTCTTCTCTTATGTTGTTGGGAGAAGGTGTTTGCTATGACCAGTGCGTTCTCTTGGCAAAACTCTGTTAGCCTTTGCCCTGCTTCATTCCATACTCCAAGGCCAAATTTTCCTGTTACTTCAGGTGTTTCTTGACTTCCTACTTTTGCATTCCAGTCCCCTATAATGAAAATGACATCTCTTTTGGGTGTTAGTTCTAAAAGGTCTTGTAGAAAACCTATGTGGTGTTGAGAAACCTATATGGAGTTTAGGAAGTAACAGTTAGAACTGGACGTGGAACAACAGACTGGTTCCAAATAGGAAAAGGAGTGCGTCAAGGCTGTATATTGTCACTCTGCTTATTTAACTTATATGCAGAGTACATACACCCCACTCCAATACTTTTGCCTGGAAAATCCCATGGACAGAGGAGCCTTGTGGGCAGCCATCTATGGGGTCGCACAGAGCTGGACATGACTGAAGCGACTTAGCAGCAGCAACAGCAGCAGCAGCAGCATAGTACATAATAAGAAATGCTGGGCTGGAAGAAGCACAAGCTGGAATCAAGATTGCTGGTAGAAATATCAATAACCTCAGAAATGCAAATGACACCACCCTTATGGCAGAAAGTGAAGAGGAACTAAAGAGCCTCTTGATGAAAGTGAAACAGGAGAGTGAAAAAGTTGGCTTAAAGCTCAACATTCAGAAAATGAAGATCATGGCATCTGGTCCCATCACTTCATGGGAAATAGATGGGGAAACAGTGTTAGACTTTATTTTTTGGGGGGGCTCCAAAATCACTGCAGATGGTGATTGCAGCCATGAAAAACAAAGATGCTTACTCCTTGGGAGGAAAGTCATGACCAACCTAGATAGCATATTCAAAAGCAGAGACATTACTTTGCCAACAAAGGTCCATCTAGTCAAGGCTACGGTTTTTCCAGTGATCATGGATGTGAGAGTTGGACTGTGAAGAAAGCTGAGTGCCAAAAAATTGATGCTTTTGAACTGTGGTGCTGGAGAAGACTCTTGAGAGTCCCTTGGACTGCAAGGAGATCCAATCAGTCCATTCTAAAGGAGATTAGTCCTGAGTGTTCATTGGAAGGACTGATGCTAAAGCTGAAACTCCAATACTTTGGCCACCTCATGCGAAGAGTTGACTCATTGGAAAAGTCCCTGATGCTGGGAGGGATTGGGGGCAGATGGAGAATAGGATGAGAGAGGATGAGATGGCTGGATGACATGACTGACTCGATGGACATGAGTTTGAGTGAACTCCTGGAGTTGGTGATGGACAGGGAGGCCAGCGTGCTGCGATTCATGGGGTCACAAAGAGTTGGACACGAGTGAGCTACTGAACTGAACTGATGTGAAGCTTATGAGAGCTGCATGTCATCCCTCCAGATTTGTGAGTATCTGTGTTGGTCCTGGGGGCAAAGGTCATGGAAATCTTCCTAGAGGAGGTCATGCTGAGGTACAATTTTAAGAAATGTTAGGCATTGCTGTGAGGAAAAGTGAGGGCTAAAGGGAAGAGCATGTTTAGAAGAGAGGAACAAAAGCATATGTTATGTGCTGAATTGTGTCCCCCCTTCCCCCAAAAAGATATACTGAAGTCCTAACCCCTAGCACCTCACAATGTGAACTTATTTGGAAGCAGTTCTTTACAGAGATAATCCAGTTAAAATAAAGTACTTAAGGTGGTCCCTGATCCAGTATGACTGACACCCTTATAAAAGAAAACATTTGTATGTAGAAATAGACATTTATGGGACTTCCCCGGTAGGACAGTGGTAAAGAATCCACCTGCCAATGCAGGGGGTGGGGATTTGGGAAGATCCCCTGGAGTAGGAAATGACAACCACTCCAGTATTCTTGTCTGGGAAATCCCAGGTTCAGAGGAGCCTGGCAAGCTACAGTCCACAGGGTCACAAAGGGTCAAACACAACTGAGCATGCCCATTCACAATAGACATGCACAGAAGGAAGCTGATGTGATGACACACAAGGAAAATCAGTCCCATGAAGGAGGAGGCAGAGATTGGAGTCATGCTGTCAGAGGCCAAGGGGCCCCTAGGACCACCAGAACCTGGGAGAGAAGCCCTGGCTGAGCTGATCTCCTGGGCCCTGTGTCTGTTCCTTGTTAGGGCTATGACTGCTTTTAAGCCTAGATCGTGTCAACTGGGGGTAGCACTCAGGTGGCTTTAAAACCATGTCAGCCTGAATTCTCACCCTCCTTGCTCCCTGGCTGAGACCCCCTTTGGACCACTGACTCTCTCCTCCTGAGTCCTGGATGGACGACTCCTGGTGTGCAAACCTTGCCCCTTTCTAGGGTCTTCATTACTTACATCTCAGTTCTGCCACATCCTGACCAGATCTCTGAACTCTGAGACCCAGACACCCCTAATTACCCTCCAGTGCAGCTCTGTCCTACCTTACCCTGACTCAGAGAACCCTGTTCCAGCCATCTAGGGGAATCATTGTGTCATCTGTGAATGGCACCTCCTGAAACACAGCAGCAGAATAGGATGTTCACTAGTTACACTGAGACAACACTGCCTGGAGTTGTGCAACAGAAGTGACTAGTAGCACCGTAGGCTCAAACATCCTTTGAGGGTGGCAGTGCCTCCTTCAGACAAGATTCCTTCATTTGCTCCTGGACCCCACCCCTCTTTTCCACCCCACTTCACCAACTGTATCAGACGGGACCACATCCACAAGACCAATGTGCTGACCAGGGAGTGGGGGGGACTTGGAGCAGGAATTTGGGGGCAATACATTTTGTTAATTTTCACAATTCCCAAGCTGGAATACAACTGGGAGATGAGACACCAGAAATGTCAATTTTACAACTGATCACAACTGGAAAGAAGGACATAGCTTCCCAGTGGTTCCATGGTAAAGAATCAGCCTGCTGATGCAGGAGATGTGTATTCAATCCCTGAGATGAGACGATCCCCTGGAGAAGGAAATGACAACCCACTCCAGTATTCTTGCTTGAGGAACCCCATGGACAGAGGAGCCTGGTGGGCTACAGTCCATGGGGTAGCAAGAGAGTCGGACATGACTTTAAACAACAACAATAGCTGGAAAGAAGGATGTGACTTACGTGTACACAGCGAGTATCTCACACTTGAACCCAGAATCCCATGTTCACTCTGGTCACAGACAGAGCTGCAGTGCCCTTTCCGTTTCCCTGTGATAATGTGACTTTAATAAAAAAATGTATATTGGACTTTGTCCCATCTCTGGCACAGGACTACTAAAACCCTTGAATCTCCTAAGTGATGAGAGCCATAAAGGGGTCTTTTGTATGTTAATGAACAACTTTTGGATGGCACCTAAGGATGGAGACTGATTGTCAGGAGAACCAAGCATATAATTTAAGGGTTGGAACATTCAGTCTTGCTCCTCTGACCTCCTGACTTCTGAGGAGATGAGAGGGGCTGAAGACTGAGATCTTTCACCATTGGCCAATGATTTGATTAGTCATGCCTATGTAGTGACATAACAACCCAAGGACCGAGGTTCAGAGAGTTTCTCGGTTGGTGAATCTCTGTGGAGATGCAGAGAGCAGTGAGCTCCAAGAGAATAAGGAAGCTCTGTGTCCTTTACCCATTCCCTACCCTACACTCTCTTCCATCTGGTTGTTCCTGAGTCCTTTTATGATAAACCTGTGATCTAGGAAGTAAATCTTCCTGTGAGTTCCTTAAGCTGCTCTAACAAGTTAATCGAACCCAAGGAGAAGGTCATGGGGACCTCTGAGCTATAGCCTGTCAGTCAAAAGCACAGGTGACAACCTGGGCTTGTGACTGGCATCTGAGGTGCAGGGCAGTCCTATGGGACTGAACCCTTAACTTGTGCTATCTGATTCCATTTCTAAGCACACAGTATCATACAAGTTGAAAGGTAGGACACCCAGCTGGTGCCTAAGAATGGCTTGGATGCGGGGAACACTCTACACACTGTAATTGGTGTCCAGAGTCTTAGTACCCTAGTGATGCATGGCTGGGCCTGTCTGCTGAGGCAGCAGTAGGTAGAAAACAGACATGCGTTAATCCTCTCTGTGGGCAGGCAGAGCAGAAACAGGTCCTGGCCTTTGCTCCCACACTGCTCCTGGGTTACACACAGGACCTTGTTGTTTCTCCATCCTATAAATAATAGTTTGTATATGCTAATCGCAAACTCTCAGTCCTTTCCATCCCCACCACCTTGCAACCCCATGTCTATGAGTCTGTTCCTGTTTCATAGATAAGTCATTTGTGTAATATTTTAGATTCCACATAAAAGTGATATCACATGGTGTTTCTGTTTCATTGATAAGCTCCTTTGTGTCATATTTTAGATTCGACAAGTAAGTGATACGGTATTTTTCTATTTCTGACTTTCTTTGCTTAGTGTGATAAACTCTAGGTCAATCCATGTTGCTGCAAATGGCATTATTCCATTCTTTTTATTGCTGACCAGTGTCTCTATATATATGCATATATGTGTGTGTGTGTGTGTATATATATATATGTACACCACATCTTCTTTATTTGTTCATCTTTCAATGTACATTTAGGTTGTTTCCATGTCTTGCCTATTGTAAATAGTGTTGCTAATGAACAAAGGGTGGATGTACCTTTGCAAATTATAATTTTATCTGGATATACTCCCATAAGTGGGATTGCTACATAATATGCCAATTCAATTCTTAGTTTTTTGAGGAACCTCCATATTGTCCTCCATAGTGGCTGTACCAATTTACATTCCCATCAACAGTGTAGGGGAGCTCCCCTTCCTCCATACTCTCTCCAGCATTTGTTATTTGTAGATTTTTAAATGATGACCGTTCTGACCGGTGTGAGGTGGTACCTATTGCAGTTTTGATTTGCATTTCTCTAATAGCTAGTGAGGATGAGCATTCATTCACGTGCCTATTAGGCTTCTGTATGTCTTCATTGGAGAAATATCTATTTAGGTCTTCTGCCCATTTTTTGAAAGAGATTTGGGGGTTTATGTTATTGACTTGTCTGAGCTGTTTGTATATTTTGGAAATTAAGCCCTCAGCAGTCGCATCATTTGCAACTATTTTCTCCCACTTGGTAAAACCTCAGCTTTAAACTGTTGAGACTGCCATGGGATTCTGAGTGCATTTTTCAAGTTCCTCCTACAACAGAGATCCCAAATGTCCAATGGAGTAAGCAAGCTAAGGAATTATTTCTTGTTCACATATCAAATGGGGAATAAACAGTTAGGAGCAGATTCAATGGCTTTACACTGTTGAGGGCTTAAACTTTATCTGACTTGCTATTCTATGATCCCTAGACTGTTGGCCTAATCATGGATCAAAATTTATCACTACCATATTCTAGCAAGTGGGTAGGGAGAAATGCATTTTCCTTCTTTAAATGCAGGAGTGAGAGTTTGCACACATACACAATGCTTCACTCACATCTTATCAGCAGGAGCTTAGTTACGTGGCTATATCAAGCTGTGAGGGAGATGTACAAGTGAGATGTGTCTGCTAACCTTCTTCTCAAATCTCCTCCCCTGTCACTTGTCCTGTGCAACCTAAACCCAAGTCTTCCTGAAATGACTCTGAAAGAGTGGGCCATGCTCTTTCACACTCCAGGTCTTTATACCTGCTGTTCTTACTGGAAGGCCTGAGCAAACTCTTTTGCATGCTTATGCATGTGTAAGTTCGTACTTGGTGGCTTCAGTCATGTCCTACTCTTTGTGACCCTATCCACCAGGCTCCTCTGTCCATGGGATTTTCCAGCCAAGAATACTGGAGTGGGTTGCCATGCCTTCTTCCAGGGGATCTTACCAACCCAGGGATTGAACCTGTGTCTCCTGCTTCTTGCTAACCGTTCTGTTTCCCCTAGTAGATGAAATGGCTGTCTGAACTGTAACACTGTGATGTCTCTAATTCGAGCCCAGCAACTGCACACAGTGGGTGCTCTAGAAATATCTGTGGAATGAACTGTGCTATCTGGTCTTATTCTTTCCTATGACAAGTGTGTTTTGTTGTCCTAAAGCAGCTTTCAAGGTCTGAAGGCAGGGAGGGAAGCGGAAATACCTGTAAATCTCTCCCCACCCTGTGCTTCATGCCTGTCTCCAGGGAGCCTGATTTGTGCTGCTTGGAAAGGGTGCTGTCAGGCACTGACAAATGTATCCACAGTGGAACATTGGTTTATGTCTGCTCAGCCTGGAACTGAGACCATGGTAACCCTAGACCCTGAAAAGCCAGTACTGGAAACAATGGCAGGCATCTGGTCAGTCTCAGCAGATATTTGTGAAGTGAGCTCTAGAGCAGTGACAGTGTAGGGAGGCAGGCTGTGCTTGTTCATCTCACCATGTTCTGGGCTCAGACATTCCAAAGGAATGGCATGGTTATAAGGGCTGAGATCATATATTCACGTTCCAGACTCATGATGAAAAGAAACTTATTTAAAATCTCAGAAAGGGTGGACAAAGTCTTTTTGATAATGACTCAGTTCAGTTCAGTTCAGTTCAGTCGCTCAGTCGTGTCCGACTCTTTGCGACCCCATGAATCGCAGCACGCCAGGCCTCCCTGTTCATCACCGTCTCCCGGAGTTCACTCAGACCCACGTCCATCGAGTCCGTGATCCATCCAGCCATCTCATCCTCTGTCATCCCCTTCTCCTCCTGCCCCCGATCCCTCCCAGCATCAGAGTCTTTTCCAATGAGTCAACTCTTCGCATGAGGTGGCCAAAGTACTGGAGTTTCAGCTTTAGCATCATTCCTTCCAAAGATATCTCAGGGTTGATCTCCTTCAGAATGGACTGGTTGGATCTCTTTGCAGTCCAAGGGACTCTCAAGAGTCTTCTCCAACACCACAGTTCAAAAGCATCCATTCTTCGGCGCTCAGCCTTCTTCACAGCCCAACTCACATCCATACATGACCAAGGACTCAACTGCTTCAAGTCCTGGGAAAACCATTTGCTTCTAGGGTAATGGGGCTTCCCTGGTGGCTCAGATGGTAAAGCATCTGCCTGAAATGTGTGAGACCCAGGTTCAGTCTCTGGGTTGGGAAGATCCCCTGGAGAAAGGAATGGCAACCTACTCCAGTATTCTTGCCTGGAGAATTACATGGACAGAGGCTATAGCCTGTGGGACTTGCAAAGAGTTGTACATGGCTGAGCAACAAACATTTTCACTTTCTATGGTAAATAAGCTGTATTTAACAGCTGGACTCCAATGAGATAACTTTTAAAAATGTGATCAAATACAAGCTGCCACCCAACAAGATGTGGAAACAGACTCTAAATAGGCAACATGGGACACATTGCCTACTGCTTGCAGCAGAACCACAACAGAAGACCCACATTACAAATTCCCTAGAGCTGAAACCAGAGAAATGCAAAGAAACTTGGAGACAAAAGGCAGAGAAGCAGCATTTTAATATATAAACAGTCAGGATAGGCCAGAGTCTTGCTGCTCCAGACGTGGTGTGGCCCAGCAGTGTCAGCATCCCCTGAGAACTGGTTAGAAAGTTCTAACAGACTCTCCAGCCCCCTTCCCTCCTAGACTGACGGAATCTTCCAGCAAGATCTCCAGGTGATTCGTATGTACAGCAAAGTTTGAGAAACACTAAGCTAGAACATTAGTAATGTGGGGTTCTGCTCTTAAAATGTGCTTTGAAATCAAAGTAAACCCACTTAAAGCATTTTAGATCACTCTTTGCTCCATTCTCTGAGCAACACCATTGCACATCAGTGTCCTGCTCTGGGGCTTTGAGCCTTTCTTATGTATGAGTCACAGAGGTGTTATGACATTGGCTGTGCCATTTCTGTAAGACCATCTGCATGGATTACAAGTTGGATTCCAAGACTTTCTTCAGCTATTCCTTGCCCAGCACCCCAAGGACGTGGGTTATATGATGATCTCCATTTTTAGAGATGGTGAAACTGGGGCCCAGGGAGGTTCCATGACTCACCCAAGGGCACCAAGCTCCTGGTATCCGAATCACAAGAGAACTCAAGCTTTTGAGGTTCACTCGAGGTTCACTCAACTTTGATGTCTTTACTTTTTGTATAAAAGGAATAATTTTGTGTGAGAGATTTTTGAGAAAGAACAAATTCATAGATTAAAATCATGCATATTTGGGTCCCTGGGATTGTGGAAGTTTTAGAACAAATTTCCAGGTAGAGAGATATGTCAGTGCAGAGCAGGCCCTACCCAGCCCAGCTTCCCCATTCCTGTATCAGCCCAGGAATGCTCTGTCTCCAGAACCACCAGCCTGGGCCAGGGCACCATCATTTCCTGCCTGGAGCTACTTCTAATTGCTCATTCAGTTTTCAGTCTTTCAACCTTCAATTCATACTGTGTTGAATTGAATAACTTTTTGAAATGTTCATAGGCCCTTGTAACTTCTTCCCCACCTCTGCTTCAAACCCTTCATTGACTTTAGGATAAATTCAGCTTCTCTTAATGTGGCCTAGAATGATCTGTTCTCAACAGCATTTCCCGTGCTGTTGCAACCACTCTTTCAGTTCCTCTGACCCAAGCTCCTGACTTATAACCTACATTCAAAGTCTTCTTCTCATTTTTGTGCCTGACTAACTCTTCCTCTTTCTTTAATTCCAGAAGTTATATCTCCTCAGATGGGTCATTCATGACACCAGCATAACTTCCTTATCCTGGTATTTTTATATTAATCCTTAGCTCCTTGTCTTTAGTGTGTGCATGAGTACTCAATCGCTTCAGTCACGTCTGACTCTTTGTACGCCTATGGATTGTGGCCTGCTAGGCTCCTCTGTCCATGGGATTCTCCAGCCAAGAATACTTGGGTCAGTGGCCATGCCCTCCTCCAGGGGACCTTCTTGACCCGGAGATCGAAGCCCTTTCTCCTGCATCTCCTGCACTATAGGCGGATTCTTTATCACTGAGCTACCAGGGAAGATCCTCTTTGTCTTCAGCACACTTAGGCAACTGTGTATTCATTTGTGTTTTTATGGGCTTACTGTATGGCGCTCCCACTAGATTGTGCAGTGTAAAACAAAGAACGTTGCCCATTCTCTATTTCTACAAGGATAAAATCATTAGCTACTACAGTCAATGACCAGCGGTGCACCCTGAGAGGAATTCAGGACGAAGAACAGAGTGAGGCACTCTGTATTACCAAATTCAGACTCAAATTGAAGAAAGTAGGGAAAACCGCTAGATCATTCAGGTATGACCTAAATTAAATCCCTTATGATTATACAGTGGAAGTGAGAAATAGATTTGAGGGCCTACATCTGAGAGATAGAGTGCCTGATGGACTATGGGATGAGGTTCGTGATGTTGTACAGGAGACAGGGATCAAGACCATCCCCATGGAAAAGAAATGCAAAAAAGCAAAATGGCTGTCTGGGGAGGCCTTACAAATAGCTGTGAAAAGAAAAGAGGCAAAAAGCAATCGAGAAAAGGAACAATGTAAGCATCTGAATGCAGAGTTCCAGAGAATAGCAAGAAGAGATAAGAAAGTCTCCCTCAGCGATCAGTGCAAAGAAATAGAGGAAAACAACAGAATGGGAAAGACTAGAGAGCTCTTCAAGAAGATTAGAGATACCAAGGGAACATTTCATGCAAAGATGGGCTCGATAAAGGACAGAAATGGTCTGGACCTAACAGAAGCAGAAGATATTCAGAAGAGGTGGCAAGAATACACAGAAGAACTGTACAAAAAAGACCTTCATGACCCAGATAATCATGATGGTGTGATCACTAATCTAGAGCCAGACATCCTGGAATGTGAAGTCAAGTGGGCCTTAGAAAGCTTCACTACGAACAAAGCTAGTGGAGGTGATGGAATTCCAGTGGAGCTGTTTCAAATCCTGAAAGATGATGCTGTGAAAGTGCTACACTCAATATGCCAGCAAATTGGGAAAACTCAGCAGTGGCCACAGGACTGGAAAAGGTCAGTTTTCATTCGAATCCCAAAGAAAGGCAATGCCAAAGAATATTCAAACTACTGCACAATTACACTCATCTCACACACTAGTAAAGTAATGCTCAAAATTCTCCAAGCCAGGCTTCAGCAATACATAAATCGTGAATTTCCAGATGTTCAAGCTGGTTTTAGAAAAGGCAGAGGAACCAGAGATCAAATTGCCAACATCCGCTGGATCATGGAAAAAGCAAGAGAGTTCCAGAAAAACATCTATTTCTGCTTTATTGACTATGCCAAAGCCTTTGACTGTGTGGATCACAATAAACTGTGGAAAATTCTGAGAGAGATGGGAATACCAGACCACCTGACCTGCCTCTTGAGAAATTTGTATGCAGGGCAGGAAGCAACAGTTAGAACTGGACATGGAACAACAGACTGGTTCCAAATAG
>NW_024070212.1:81339636-81353867 GCF_014754425.2 Oryx dammah
GGATGTTCAAGCTGGTTTTAGAAAAGGCAGAGGAACCAGAGATCAAATTGCCAACATCCGCTGGATCATGGAAAAAGCAAGAGAGTTCCAGAAAAACATCTATTTCTGCTTTATTGACTATGCCAAAGCCTTTGACTGTGTGGATCACAATAAACTGTGGAAAATTCTGAGAGAGATGGGAATACCAGACCACCTGACCTGCCTCTTGAGAAATTTGTATGCAGGGCAGGAAGCAACAGTTAGAACTGGACATGGAACAACAGACTGGTTCCAAATAGGAAAAGGAGTACGTCAAGGCTGTATATTGTCACCCTGCTTATTTAACTTATATGCAGAGTACATCATGAGAAAAGCTGGGCTGGAAGAAGCACAAGCTGGAATCAAGATTGCTGGGAGAAATATCAATCATCTCAGATATGCAGATAACACCACCCATATGGCAGAAAGTGAAGAGGAACTAAAAAACCTCTTGGTGAAAGTGAAAGAGGAGAGTGAAAAAGTTGGCTTAAAGCTCAACATTCAGAAAATGAAGATCATGGCATCCAGTCCCATCACTTCATGGGAAATAGATGGGGAAACAGTGGAAACAGTGTCAGACTTTATTTTGGGGGGCTCCAAAATCACTGCGGATGGTGACTGCAGCCATGAAATTAAAAGACGCTTACTTCTTGGAAGAAAAGTTATGACCAACCTAGATAGTATATTGAAAAGCAGAGACATTACTTTGCTAAGGTCCATCTAGTCAAGGCTATGGTTTTTGCAGTGGTCATGTATGGATGTGAGAGTTAGACTGTGAAGAAAGCTGAGCGCTGAAGAATTGACGCTTTTGAAGTGTGGTGTTGGAGAAGACTCTTGAGAGTCCCTTGGACTGCAGGGAGATCCAACCAGTCCATTCTGAAGGAGATCAGCCCTGGGATTTCTTTGGAAGGAATGATGCTAAAGCTGAAGCTCCAGTACTTTGGCCAGCTCATGTGAAGAGTTGACTCATTGGAAAAGACCCTGATGCTGGGAGGGATTGGGGGCAGGAGGAGAAGGGACGACAGAGGATGAGATGGCTGGATGGCATCACAGACTCGATGGACGTGAGTCTGAGTGAACTCCGGGAGTTGGTGATGGACAGGGAGGCCTGGTGTGCTGTGATTCATGGGGTCGCAAAGAGTCGGACACGACTGAGCGACGGAACTGAACTGACCTGAGTGTGCTTTGGAAACAAGACTGTAGAAAGTTAAAATCTATACATGTGTGTGTGCTAAGTTGCTTCAGTCACGTCCAGTTCGTTGTGACTCTATGGACTGTAGCCCACCAGGCTTCTCTGTCCATGGGATTATCCAGGCAAATGTAACATGTATATATATATATATACATTGTTATAAAACCTTTATGGACTCCTGTACGTTTCCAAGGCTACAAAAGCACTGAAATCTTTCCTGAGATACTGTCCAGCACAACGGCAGTGGCCTGTTGTTGAGACACATGCTTGACTCGTGTGTTCTCTACCAAGAACCCTACTTATTCTGACTTCTCCCCCTTCCTCTTTGGAGCAGTTTTTCAGTGCTGTCTGAAGAACTCTTCTTAGGCTATAGTTCTCAGTAAGGTCCCAGAATAAAACTGAAACTCAAAACTCTCATGTGCCTCTTTCTTTCAGTTGGCACAAACTTCGTGAAGACAGGAACCGTGACTATCTTTTTCAGTACTGTTTATCCACCCAGCTCTTTGCACATTGCTTGCCAAGTAGTAGTTACTCAATTAATATTAGTCGAAAATATTAATTTTTAAAATAATCCTTGATCTTCCAGAGTTATCATACTTCTTTTGTTACTGAGTCCAAGCTTGCTCTGCTCATGAACAACCGGCCAATAAATCTGAGATAAGATGTTAAGACAAGGAAGTGACGTCACTCAGGCAGCCGACAGATGGAAAAGATGTCAGTGTAGCACCTCAAAATAACCATCTTGTAGGGGCCTGGATGCCAGATTATTTAACAGGTAAGAGATGGGAGGGAGGTGAAGAAACAAAGTAAAAAAACCATCGCATTCTTCCAAATGTCTCCTAAAGTGGCAAGTTTCAGGCAGTGGAATGTGTTTCACTTCCTTACAGCCCTTCACAGGTGGGCAGGGTCAGGCTATCTCCCTGAGGCAGGTCATTATGTATGCCTACAGTAACAAGAGGGGCAAGAGAAAGGATAAATTCACAGAAACAGATCCAATATGGATGAAAAATTATCCCTCCCTAGTTGCCCTATCCTGTTACAGAGAGACGTTACTCTTCAGTGGTCATGTGTATGGACTCGAGGAAAGGAACATCTAGACTCACATCCTGGCTCTTACAATTTTGAGCAAGTTCCCTGCCTGGTGTTCCCATCTGTAAAGTTGGGAAGACAATGGTGATAATAATAATAATAACTACTTTATAAGATAACATAGGTTCTAGTGGTAAAGAGCCAGCTCAGGAGATCTAAGAGATGTGGGTTCGATCCCTGGGTCAGGAAGATCCTCTGGAGGAGAGTGTGGCAACTCACTCCAGTATTCTTGGCTAGAGAATTCCATCAATGTACAGAGGAAACCGGAGGTTCTATGGTCCATAGGGTCATAAAGAGTCGAACATGACTGAAGCAACTTAACACACACAAGATAACAGAGAATAATGAAAAGAGTTGACATAGATGTAAAAACAGCAGTTCTTGGTTCATAGTAAAATTAACTATTATTGCTATATCTGTACCTTGTTCATTGCTTTAATAGTGCACGTATCACTTCCTTTTGTAATTATTTTCATACCTATGGCATTCTCTAGGTCATGAATTAGATTGTTGTTCACTTCATATTCAAGAAGTCTCATACAATGCCTGGTTAGTTAAGCACTCAATAAAACTGAACTTAACTTGGTATAGTATATAACATTCAATTATGAAAAATGTATATCTTTTTCTCACTACATGTATGCTTAGTTGCTCAGTTGTGTCCGACTCTTTGTGGCACCATGGACTGTAGCTTGCCAGGCTCCCCTATCCATGGGGATTCTTCAGGCAAGAATTCAGAGTGGGTTAGCATGCTCCTCCAGGGATTCTTCCCAACCCAGGGACCGAATCCAGATCTTCCACATTGCAGGTGGATTCTTTACTGTTTGAGCCACCAGGGAAACTAGACTCTCCTGTTACTAAACCTCTTCATTAAAATTAGGGTTATAATGAATAACAATCAAAATGCAAGATGTTTTTTACATTGTGGAGAAGAAAAAGGGGGAAAAAGAACACAAGTAAAAAGAGATATATGAGAGGAAAAATAGCTCTTGGATTGCAAAATTCCATTAAACATTTCGAAGGACAGGCTTTATGATTCTAATTAGAGATTGTTGTGCTTGTAGAGGAACTGACTCCTTTCATTTATGCAATTCCATGTTGTTTACATTCTGCCTAATGTATTAAACCTGGAAACAATGAGCTGACAATATTATCAAGAATCAATCTGTGCCACAGTCTTTCCTAGTGTACCCTAAGAAAGTGAAGGGAAGTCACTCAGTTGTGTCCGACTCTTTGCGACCCCATGGTCTGTAGCCTACCAGGCTCCTCAGTCCATGGAATTTTCCAGGCAAGAGTAGTGGAGTGGGTTGCCATTTCCTTCTCCAGGGGATTTTCCCAATCCAGGGATCAAACCCGGGTCTCCTGCACTGCAGGCAGATGCTTTACCGTCTGAGCCACCAGGGAAGCCCCTGGTGTACCCTAGGTTTAGTGTACCCTAAACAAGTAATCAAAGTTGTACACAAAGATTAATGTAAATGGATGGTGATACAAATACTGTACTATGATTTCTAACAGAGAAATCAGCCTAGAGATCTTCCATAACCCAAGTGGGAACAGTTAAACATGACGTGGCACAAAGTCACCAGCGGAAAATGATGCAGTTAGTTCAAACCATATTTTCAAAGGAATTTTTGTTGCAGACGCAAAATTAAATGGAACAAAAATTGAATTATAAAGTGATACTTTTATCTGGTGTTACATGTGATTTTAATTTTCATCTTCAATGTTCCTGCACTTTCCAAACTTACGCATTTTAATTAAAAAAGTGTGTTTTTATTGTTTGATTTTTTTGTTCTGCCATGCAATGCAACTTGTGGGAACTTAGTACCCCCATCAGGGATCAAATCCAAGCCCACAGCAGTGTAAACACTAAATCATAACCACTGGATAACCAGGAAATTCCCAAAAAAGTCGTTTCTTTTTTCATCATAAAATATTTTTAAAAATCCATAATCATTTACGTTTTGACATTTGACCCATTATTTTTACTGTTTCTCAAGAGTGTTGTCCGTGAACAGCTTACATCAGATCAGGATCCTGGTGCAGGCAGGTGCATACTTAGGGATCAGAATCTGACTTTTCACCTAACTCAGGTAAGTCTTCACTGAATACATGTTGAAGTTCACAAAACTTTAGATTTAGCAACTAGAAAAGAGAAACCTGTATTTAATATTAAAGAACTATAAATGGAGTATAAACTTTAAAAATGTGAATCACTATACTGTACATCTGTAACTTACCTAATATACACCAAATATATTTCAATAAAAAATGTTTTTAAAAGAACTTTTCGAGACACCTACTCCCACACATGGCCGGAAGATGGCGCAGGTTTTCCATTACCTGATTCACATCAGAATGAAATCTCCTTCAAAAGATATACCTTGATCTTAAATACAGGAAAGAGTCCTCACTCTGAAATGAGAACTAGAATTTTTAAAACAGGATGGAATTAGGCATCCTTTCTTCAGAGAAACCACTTTCCTCTAGAGAAAGATTACTAGGTGAGGATATGTCCTCTGGGCTAAAACAGTGCTACACTCCAAAGGAAAGCCCTATGTTAGCTGCAAATCTCTGTGGAATTTAGGAGCAACAGGAATGAAAAGCAAAGGAACAGGGTATCTAGTCCCAGGGCGGGTAGAGATGAATGCAACAGACTCTCTATAATCTTTTCTCTTCTTTTGCCTCCACTTTGACTTCTGGCATCAGTGGTAGAACCCACCTCCTTGGCACATCCACTGAACAGGAATTAAGCAGTGATGGGAGCACAGTACCAACAACAGGTGCAAAAGGCTTTGACCTTGAGGACCCAGCCCCCTCTGACTGCTTCCAAGAAACTTGCCCAGATAACCCCTGCAAGTGTGGCTGACAGCCTTCTCTGCCATTCACAGAATCCATTCACAGTAAGCTTGCCTTTACTTTTCCAATTAACCTGTTGTGATAAAATTAATCTGTTTCCAAGATCTATCTTTCCCAGGAGATGTTAGACAGTGCGCTACTAGCCACAGGCTCTCAGCTACTGCTTTCCCATGAGGGTGGGGAGTGGAATATCATTTACAATGGTGGTGAAAGTAATTATTACCCAGGAATCAGTTCAGTTCAGTATCTCAGTCGTGTCCGACTCTGCAACTCCATGAATCGCAGCACGCCAGGCCTCCCTGTCCATCACCAACTCCCGGACTTCACCCAGACTCACGTCCATCGAGTTAGTGATGCCATCCAGCCATCTCATCCTCTGTCGTCCCCTTCTCCTCCTGCCCCCAATCCCTCCCAGCATCAGAGTCTTTTCCAATCAGTCAACTCTTCGCATGAGGTGGCCCAAGTACTGGAGTTTCAGCTTTAGCATCATTCCCTCCAAAGAAATCCCAGGGCTGATCTACTTCAGAATGGACTAGTTGGATATCCTTGCAGTCCAAGGGACTCTCAAGAATCATTTCCCAACACCACAGTTCAAAAGCATCAGTTCTTCGGTGCTCAGCCTTCTTCATAGTCCAACTCTCACATCCATACATGACCACTGGAAAAACCAGAGCCTTGACTAGACGGACCTTAGCCGGCAAAGTAATCTCTCTGCTTTTGAATGTGCTATCTAGGTTGGTTATAACTTTTCTCCCAAGAAGTAAGCGTCTTTTAATTTACGGCTGCAGTCACCATCTGCAGTGAATTTGGAGCCCCCCAAAATAAAGTCTGACACTGTTTCCACTGTTTCCACATCTATATCCCATAAAGTGATGGGACCAGATGCCATGATCTTCATTTTCTGAATGTTGAGCTTTAAGCCAACTTTTTCACTCTCCTCTTTCACTTTCATCAAGAGGCTTTTTAGTTCCTCTTCACTTTCTGCCATAAGGGTGGTGTCATCTGCATGTCTGAGGTTATTGATATTTCTCCCAGGAATTTTGATTCCAGCTTGTGTTTCTTCCAGCCCAGTGTTTCTCATGATGTACTCTGCATATAAGTTAAATGAGCAGGGTGACAATATACAGCCTTGACGTATTCCTTTTCCTATTTGGAACCAGTCTGTTGTTCCATGTGCAGTTCTAACTGTTGCTTCCTGACCTGCATACAGATTTCTCAAGAGGCAGGTCAGGTGGTCTGGTATTCCCATCTCTCTCAGAATTTTCCACAATTTATTGTGATCCACACAGTCAAAGGCTTTGGCATAGTCAATAAAGCAGAAATAGATGTTTTTCTGGAACTCTCTTGCTTTTTCCATTATCTAGTGGATGTTGGCAATTTGATCTCTGATTCCTCTACCTTTTCTAAAACCACCTTGAACATCAGAAACTTCACGATTCACGTATTGCTGAAGCCTGGCTTGGAGAATTTTGAGCATTACTTTACTAGCATGTGAGACGAGTGCAATTGTGCAGTATTTTGAGCATTCTTTGGCATTGCCTTTCTTTGGGATTGGAATGAAAACTGACCTTTTCCAGTCCTGTGGCCACTGCTGAGTTTTCTCAAATTGCTGGCATATTGAGTGTAGCACTTTCACAGCATCATCTTTCAGGATTTGAAACAGCTCCACTGGAATTCCATCACCTCCACTAGCTTTGTTCGTAGTGAAGTTTTCTAAGGCTCACTTGACTTCACATTCTAGGATGTCTGGCTCTAGGTGAGTGATCACACCATCGTGATTATCTGGGTCGTGAAGATCATTTTTGTGCAGTTCTTCCATGTATTCTTGCCACCTCTTCTTAATATCTTCTGCTTCTGTTAGGTCCATAGCATTTCTGTCCTTATTGAGCCCATCTTTGCATGAAATGATCTCTAATTTTCTTGAAGAGATCTCTAGTCTTTCCCATTCTGTTGTTTTCCTCTATTTCTTTGCATTGATCGCTGAAGAAGGCTTTCTTATCTCTTCTTGCTATTCTCTGGAACTCTGCATTCAGATGCTTATATTTTTCCTTTTCTCCTTTCCTTTTTGCTTCTCTTCTTTTCACAGCTATTTGTAAGGCCTCCCCAGACAGCCATTTTGCTGTTTTGCATTTCTTTTCCATGGGGATGGTCTTGATCCCTGTCTCCTGTACAATGTCACGAACTTCATTCCATAGTTCATCAGGCACTCTATCTATCAGATCTAGGCCCTTAAGTCTATTTCTCACACTGTATAATCATAAGGGATTTGATTTAGGTCATACCTGAATGGTCTAGCGGTTTTCCCTGCTTTCTTCCATTTCAGTCTGAATTTGGTAATAAGGAGTTCATGATCTGAGCCACAGTCAGCTCCTGGTCTTGTTTTTGCTGACTATATAGAGCTTCTCCATCTTTGGCTACAAAGAATATAATCAATCTGATTTTGGTGTTGACCATCTGGTGATGTCCATGTGTATAGTCTTCTCTTGTGTTGTTGGAAGAGGGTGTTTGCTATGACCAGTGCATTTTCTTCGCAAAACTCTCTTAGTC
Organism: Oryx dammah; assembly: GCF_014754425.2. NCBI lineage: Eukaryota > Metazoa > Chordata > Mammalia > Artiodactyla > Bovidae > Oryx > Oryx dammah. The sequence goes on from NW_024070212.1 coordinate 81,347,342, forward strand.
TTTGCCCTGATTCATTCCACATTCCAAGGCCAAATTTGCCTGTTACTCCAGGTGTTTCTTGACTTCCTACTTTTGCATTCCAGTCACCTATAATGAAAAGGATATCCTTTTTGGGTGTTAGTTCTAAAAGGTCTTGTAGGTCTTCATAGAACCATTCAACTTCAGCTTCTTCAGTGTTACTGGTTGGGGCATAGACTTGGATAACTGTGACATTGAATGGTTTGCCTTGGAGACGAACAGAGATCATTCTGTCGTTTTTGAGATTGCATCCAAGTACTGCATTTCGGACTCTTTTGTTGACCATGATGACTACTCCATTTCTTCTGAGGGATTCCTGCCAGCAGTAGTAGATTTAATGGTCATCTGAGTATAATTCCCCCATTCCAGTTCATTTTAGTTCGCTGATTCCTAGAATGTCGATGTTCACTCTTGCCATCTCTTGTTTGACCACTTCCAATTTGCCTTGATTCATGGACCTGACATTCCAGGTTCCTATGCAATATTGCTCTTTACAGCATCAGATCTTGCTTCTCTCACCAGTCACATCCACAGCTGGGTATTGTTTTTGCTTTGGCTCCATCCCTTCATTCTTTCTGGAGTTATTTCTCCACTGATCTCCAGTAGCGTGTTGGGCACCTACTGACATGGGGAGTTCCTCTTTCAGTATCCTATCATTTTGCCTTTTCATACTGTTCATGGGGTTCTCAAGGCAGGAATACTGAAGCGGTTTGCCATTCCCTTCTCCAGTGGACCACATTCTGTCAGACCTCTCCACCATGACCCGCCCATCTTAGGTTGCCCCATGTGCATGGCTTGGTTTCACTGAGTTAGACAAGGCTGTGGTCCTAGTGTGATTAGATTGACTAGTTTTCTGTGAGTATGGTTTTAGTGTGTCTGCCCTCTGATGCCCTCTTGCAACACCTACCATCTTATTTGGGTTTCTCTTACCTTGGGCGTGGGATATCTCTTCCCAGCTGCTCCAGCAAAGCGCAGTCACTGCTCTTTACCTTGGATGAGGGGTATCTCCTCACTGCCACCCTTCCTGACCTTCAATGTGGGATAGCTCCTCTAGGCCCTCCCGTGCCTGTGCAGCCACCGCTCCTTGGATACTCTTTGGACGTGGGGTTGCTCCTCCCAGCCACCGCCCCTGGCCGTGGGCGCTGGGTAGCTCCTCTCAGCTGTTCCTGGGCAGTGGCAGCCTGGCACTCTCTGCCGCTGCCCCTGACCTTGGACGTGGGTAACTCCTCTTGGCCGCTGATGTTTGGGCATGGGGTCCTCCTGGCTTCTGCCCTGACCTCTCATGTGGGGTAACTCCTCTCCACCGCACTTAGTGCACCAGTCGCAGCTGCCTGCGCTTAGTGGGCTGGTCGCAAAAAAAAAAAAAGAACAAAAGAACAAAAATAAAATATGTGAGAACTATTTGAGAAAAAATATAGCCAAGTTTAAACAAATAATACTAGCAATATAATAGCAAACAATTATAGGAGGCTTACATCTCACTGGAGAAGGCAATGGCAACCACCCCAGTACTCTTGCCTGGAAAATTCCATGGACGGAGGAGCCTGGTAGGCTGCAGTCCATGAGGTCGTAAATAGTCGGACACGACTGAGCAACTTCACTTTCACTTTTCACTCTTACGCATTGGAGAAGGAAATGGCAACCCACTCCAATATTCTTGCCTGGAGAATCCTAGGGACAAGGGAGCCTGGTGGGCTACTGTCTATGGGGTCGCACAGAGTTGGACACGACTGAAGTGACTTAGCAGCAGCAGCAGATACATCTCACTATTCTAGCATTTTTTTCATATTTTACCTCATTTAATCTACAATCTATGAGGTAGGTAGCACAGAATTTCTCATTTTATAGGAAATGGAGGTAAAAAGAGCTTAAGTAACTTGCTGGATGAGATTTCATCTTCACTGTTGGAGAGCTTGAATTATATCTTACACTTCCCCAATTGTTTTTTATATTTCACTGAAGTCTCATGAAAATCCCTAAAGAAGGAAAGTTCACTGTTATAAGAGGTTCATATTTTATGTAAGCAACATAAGTCCTAGGAAAAAATCCAAAAGAACACGCATCAAATGTTGAAGGTATCTTTGATTCTTTTTACTTTCACGTATATTACAAACTTGTTGCAATATGCATGTATTACTGAATTCTAAGCATCATGAAGGATATTTTACCTGAATTTTCTCTAAGTTCTGCCAACAACATGAGGTAGGGACTACTTTGCCTGCTTCATTTATTTTAGAAATGGAATCACAGAGAGGTTTCCTAACTTACTGTATTAGGTCGCACAGCTGGTACAGCCTGAATCTGGATGGATGAGTGCCTTAATAGCAGAAGTCCAGGGTGCTGGGACTCAGAAGAGTTGGAATGTATGGAACCTGAGATCCTGGGAACTGAGCCTATTAAACTCTTTGGGGGCCATGGCATAGGGGCAGGGCCCATAGCAAAGGGTGGGGGCCAGAGAATAGGGGTGGGGGGCCTTGGCTCTATAGTCTTTCCCTTAGTTTCCCTCCCTCATGCTCTTGCACAGACTCAAAACTGAGAATGTACAAAACCAAGGAGGAAGTAGAAAATTCACTGTGGCTGTTGCTAGAAAGAGCAAGTCATTAGTGCTCTGTTCTTTTACCTTTCTTTACCCTTTTCCCTGTTCTTTAACCTTCTACCTGTTTTTTAAGCTTCTAGTTTGGCACCATACTATAACTTGTGAAGGCTTTTTATCCCTGAATGCTGGTTAAACTTCATAGGCTTAATCTACTGGCCTCGAGAATATTGGGCAGTTGCATTACCTGTCTACCTGTCTATTATTATAATTATAATAATTGGCTGTGTGCATTTTTAAAAATTAACATGATAAGTACCTCACCACTCAATACCATTCGTATAATCACAGAAGAAATACCAAGAAAAAGCCATCTCAGCATTAACAGCTAATTCCTATCAAAGGAGTGAACTAAATGTTCTTTCGTATAGTCAAGGAACTTTATAATGAAAACTGAATGCAGATATACGAACATTAAGCATTTCTAAATTTTGGCATTATATGTTTGACCATAATTAATTTGACTCTTTTTTTCAGATGTATTGAGATGTGCAACAAAATGTAAATTGAACTTCTTAGAGTAAGCACCATTAATAACATAAATGTTCTCAAATATTATTTATAAATTATGTCATGATATAATTTCTTTTGTGTTGTAATTTCTATTCATCTTGTGTGAAACTTGTTAGACTTTAAGCTAAGTTAAGGGTTTTAAGCCTCAGTAACCAGGGTGAAATTCCACTTTTTTTTTTTTTGGTCTTGAAAAGTCGGCTGGAGGACTGAGGGATAAACTGAGGGAAGTTTGATTGATGGGTGACACAAGTCACTGGAGCAGGAGAAACAACTGATGAGTCAAGGTCTCCTCCCCAGGGGTAAATGTTATTCCTTAAAATGAGACGCTTCACTGAGGACCTGACTCCACCTGCTAAGAGCTGCTGCAGAGGGACACTGCCAGAGGCCCTGGGAGCGGAGGCCCACTTCCCATTCACACTTGGAGACCCACTGCAGACAGCAGACCACTGCTCTTGCTGACATGTCTCCTGCCCAGACTTCTCCTTGGAGAGGTTCCCTATTCTCTTTTCTATATTCCCAAATTTGACTAATGCATCTGGCAAGCTAATTGCTTGTAATAAACCAAGTGACTTGTGAGCTGAATATTGGCCATGTTTTTTCTGTCTCCAAGCCATGATGCTTGCCTGTCCTTACTGCTGGGCCTTGTGACAACCGCTGGGAGCTGTTACTGAACCAAACTTGGGTCTGCCTCACCTGCATGCAGTAAAGCCAATTTACTGACACCTGGTTGTGTTGAAGGAAAGTGCAGAGCATCAGGCAAGAGTCCAAGGCAGCTAGTGCTCAAAATACTTGAACTCCCTGATGGGTTTCAGGAAAGCACTCTTTTTGGAGTAGGTAGCATTTCTAAAGGCCATGTTGGGGGGTGGGAGGGGGCGAGCAGTCACAAGGAATGTAATCAGGTTGTTTGTAATTCTCTGATTTGTTGGCGGTAAGGTAACAGGACAGTATCACTTTGTCAAACCTTGGCTCCAGTAGGTCTGGGGGGCTGTGTGTTCATGGTCTTCGAGTAGTTAATTTTGGCAGCTACAAATTGACACTTGCCATCTACCTCTACAAGGGTTAAATCATGTGCTGCTGCAGCTGCTGACTTTCCACACTCCATGAAAGGAGTTCTGGGTGGAGAGCTGAATGAGGCACTCTGTGCTCTGGAGAAAACTGACAGGTTTTTAGACAGATATTTTCAGAAGATGGCCTTACGAGTCCAATTCTTGCATCTTCTCATATCTAGAAGCTTTCACGAGACTAGCAGAAAACTTCTACAAGAATGATGCAGTTGATTGCATGGACTCCCCCTCACCAAAATCACGTCTGTGCTGACCTTCCCCACTACCTCTGTGGAGCAGTTTATCAGAGCTATCTAAGGTGCTGTCTCCCAGGCTACAGTCCTCATTTTGCTCCCAATAAAACTTAACTTACAACTTTCACATGCATTTTTTAAAGTCAATAACTTCCATTATGTGGGGATTTTAGCATCTGTACAACAGTTCTGGAAATATGCATCAAATATTGTTTCCTGGGGACCTCAGAGAAGAGTTAAAACAGAATACATAGTAGGACTCTGCCCCAGGAAGGCTGCATAGAGTCACATGTAACTACAGAACCATGGAGAGAGACAGAAGGGGACAAATTCAAAGGTTTGAGCATGATTAAACGTGGGGATTGAAGAAAAGAGAGACGTTAAGGTTGACTCTTGGGGTTGTAGCTGAATAATTTGGTAATTAGTGTTGCCTTTGTTGCCTTGAGGGGTCTTCCCTGGTGGCTCAGACAGTAAAGAATCCAGCTGCAATGCAGGAAACCCAGGTTCAATTCTAGGGTCAGGAAGATTCCCTAGGAGAAGGGAATGGCTACCCACTCCAGTGCTTTTGCCTGAATTCCATGGACAGAGAAGCCTAGTGGGCTGTGTAGTCCATGAGGTCATAAAGCATCAGACACAACTAAGGGATGGACAGTTTCCTTTTTTTTTTTTTTCATTTTTATTTTCTTGAAAGCCTGGAATCCTGGCAGTTGGGGAGTGGGGGAGAACCAGAAATGCCCAGGAAGTGGGCCTGAAGGTGGAGCTCGGTGGTTATAGATAGTAAGTCAAGATTGGAAGTCAGCAGTGGCTTCATGGTTCATGAGATGTCAGGAGATAAGGTAGGGAAGGGTTGGGATTTAAAAGGGGTTGGGCCTAGAGATTTACAAACTCTGCAAGGGGATGGAGGAGACAACATAAGATCAGCCTGGATCAGCTGGTCAGCTGGATCAGCCCTCTAGCCTCTTTCCTCCCTCTGCTCCGGGTTGAGTCCTAGGGCTGGAACCCCTCTCCAGGTAAGGCTGACGGAAATATGGGGTATGGGGCAGATGCTGTCCTGGGCTCCCCTGGCTTTATATCTGCTCTGTCTTTCACTGGACCATGAGAAAGGCACCTTCCTAGGTGTCTCTTATTAGGAAATTGGGAATATGAAAATAGTAGTGCCATGAGAGAAGAAAATGAAGACCAGGAGGAAATGAGGAAGGACTAAAGTATTTGCTTTAAAAACATGGTTGGGAGGTGAAATTGACAGTGTCTTTGGAGGCAGTGGTACAAGCGAGAGCTTCAGAACTTAGGGAACCCGGACTTTGATTCTTTCTCCACCATTCCCTAGACATGAAGCCTGAACTTTATCTCCAATCTATATCTTCAGATTTTTTCTGACTGGGGATAGAGTTGGAAGTAGTAACTCTTTCTACATTTCCTTCATTGTTAGAAAATTGAGCTCTTTTTCTAAAAACAAAAGGAAAAACATGTTTACTATTACAGTCATAAAAATTTAAGCAAATGCATATCTAGAAAAATACCTTTTTTATTTTCTGAGTCCAAAATGGAGGTACTTATCTGCATGCTGCTGCTGCTGCTAAGTCACTTCAGTCGTGTCCGACTCTGTGCAACCCCATAGATGGCAGCCCACCAGGCTTCTCTGTCCCTGGGATTCTCCAGGCAAGAACACTGGAGTGGGTTGCCATTTCCTTCTCCAATTCATGAAAGTGGAAAGTGAAAAGTGAAAGTGAAGTCGCTCAGTCATACCCGACTCTTCACGACCCCATGGTCTGCAGCCTACAAGGCTCCTCCGCCCATGGGATTTTCCAGGCAAGAGTACTGGAGTGGGTTGCCATTGCCTTCTCCACTTATCTGCATACTAAACCTTAAACTGAATTCTGTATCAACGGCTTTGCTTGAATTCTAGCTCCGAGTCACAGCTGCACAGGAGACCAAGTCCTGCTCTGCAGAGAACTCATCCTTCTTCCAGAACAAGGACGACCGTAGGTGAGCAGAAGTGTAAAACAAAACTCAATCAATTTGAAGGTCAAACTGGGGAGTATCCCCACTAGCCTTTAAGGAAATAAAAGATTACTTTTTGGCCAGGACATCTTTTGAGGGAAAAG
>NW_024070212.1:81354367-81475564 GCF_014754425.2 Oryx dammah
ATGGCACTCCAAGCCTGAGTTGAACCTTGCCAAGTTTGCTCCAGACTCGGTATTTTAACCTTGCTGTCCATATTGATTTAGGGGTTCTGAACCCAGAGTGGGTAGAATTTTAAGGTGTCTAGGATCTCCGGCAGGAAAGACTGGAATTTTCATTCATATCTGAGTAGATTTTAGCATGGTACAGTTATCAAAATAATAATTTGAGATACAGAATATGTGAGCTTCTTAACCTATTATTTAACAAGATTGGCAGTACTAAACTATTTTTGAATTTTGACAAAGTATAAGACTGTGTTTCATAATACCTGCAAAACTGTAACATGAAATGAAAAAAGCTATGATTTCTAGTGGTGACAAAGTCATGATTCTGCTAATAACATCAGACCACCAAAGCTCCAGGTTAAGGATCCCCACCCTAAACTAATTCCTTATCAGTCCAAAAGGTCAGTTTCCCTGATTCACTAAAATATGTGTGCTCCCACACCCCCTCCACTTCTCCATTTACCAAGACACTCAACTGTCAAGTCTTAGCCACTGCTAAAGAAAAACCACAAGCCCAAAATGGCATCACTTATGCGAAAGCCCAGACACCAATCCTAGACTCCACACTTGACTTACTTGCAGTTTCCACCTTTCCCAGAAATGTAATCTTAGCCAACAGGATTGGAATTTTCTGATTGGCACCAAGGAGATAATCTGTCCTGTGGGCCTTCTCCATAGCCTGCACCCAGAAGAAAAAGCTGTCTACATGATGAAACTGCCATTCTTTTCCCTCAAAAGATGTCCTGGCCTAAAACTAATCTTTTCTTTCCCTAAGGGCTCTCTGCCCCACCCTTCTTATCAAAAACCTTTCATTTGTGGAAACTCTGTGAGCTAGTCCCTTCTCGTTGCTAGAGGGGATGCTCCCCAATTTGACCTTCAAATTGGCTGAATTATGTTTTTTACCACTGCTCACCCACAGAGGTCCTTGTCCTGGAAGGAGGATGAGTTTTCTGCACAGCAGAACTTGGACTGCTTGACTTCCAGAACTTGGTCTGCTGTGCAGCTGTGTCTCAGGGCCTGGAATTCAAGCAAAGCACATGACATGTTAATAGAATTCAAAGTTTAAGGGTTAGTAGTAAAAAAGCAACCCATTTTGTTCTCAGGGGGGAAAACAAGTTACTTTTCTAGTTATGTGTGTTCTTAAATTTATATGATCATAACAGTAAATGTTATTCCTTTTGTTGTTAGAAAAAGAACTTAAATCAGTCTTCTACCAATGAAGGAAATGGAGAAAAAGTGACTACTTCCAAATCTATCCCCAGTCAGAAATACTCTGAGGAAATAGATAGAGGATATAGTTCACCCCTCACGTCAAGGGACTAGGGGAGACAGAATCAAAAGTCTGGGTCCCCTAAGCTCCAAAGCTCTCACTTATACTATTGCCTCCAAAGATGCTGTCAATTTCACCTCCCAACCTTTAAAGCAAATACTTTAGTCCTTCCTCATTTCCTCCTGGTCTTCATTTTCTCCTCTTGTGGCACTACTATTTTCATATCCCCAATTTCAGAGTAACGGAGGCCTAGGAAGGTGCCCTTCTCATGAGCCAGTGAGAGACAGAGCAGGTTGTAAAGCTAGGGGGCCAGGACAGCACCCACCCCATGCCCCACACTTCTACCAGCCTTACCTGGAGAGGGGCTCCAGCCCTAGGACATAGCCCGGAGCAGAGTGAGGAAGGAGGCTGGAGGGCTGAGCCAGTCTTTTGTTGGCTCCTCCTTCCCCTTGCAGAGTTTGCAAATCTCTAGGACCAATCCCTTTTCAATCCCACCCTTTTGCTGCCTCTTCAGTTCAGTTCAGTTCAGTTCAGTTCAGTTCAGTTCAGTTCAGTCGCTCTGTCGTGTCTGACTCTTTGCGACCCCATGAATCGCAGCACACCAGACCTCCCTGTCCATCACCAACTCCCAGAGTTCACTCAGACTCACGTCCATCGAGTCAGTGATGACATCCAGCCATCTCATCCTCTGTCGTCCCCTTCTCCTCCTGCCCCCAATCCCTCTCAGCATCAGAGTCTTTTCCAATGAGTCAACTCGTCGCGTGAGGTAGCCAAAGTACTGGAGTTTCAGCTTTAGCATCATTCCTTCCAAAGAAATCCCAGGACTGATCTCCTTCAGAATGGACTGGTTGGATCTCCTTGCAGTCCAAGGGACTCTCAAGAGTCTTCTCCAACATCACAGTTCAAAAGCATTAATTCTTCAGCATTCAGCTTTCCTTATAGTCCAACTCTCACCTTCATACATGACCACTGGAAAAACCATAGCCTTGACTAGATGGACCTTAGTATGCAAAGTAACGTCTCTGCTTTGAATATGCTATCTAGGTTGGTCATAACTTTTCTTCCAAGGAGTAAGCGTCTTTTAATTTCATGGCTGCAGTCACCATCTGCAGTGATTTGGAGCCCCAAAAAATAAAGTCTGACACTGTTTCCAATTTTTCCTCATCTATTTCCCATGAAGTGATGGGACCGGATGTCATGATCTTCATTTTCTGAATGTTGAGCTTTAAGCCAACTTTTCACTCTCCTCTTTCACTTTCATCAAGAGGCTTTTTAGCTCCTCTTCATTTTCTGCCATAAGGGTGGTGTCATCTGCATATCTGAGGTTATTGATATTTCTCCCAGCAATCTTGATTCCAACTTGTGTTTCTTCCAGCCCAGCATTTCTCATGATGTACTCTGCATAGAAGTTAAATAAGCAAGGTGACAATATACAGCCTTGATGTACTCCTTTTCCTAAATGGAACCAGTCTGTTGTTCCATGTCCAGTTCTAACTGTTGCTTCCTGCCCTGCATACAGATTTCTCAAGAGGCAGGTTAGGTGGTCTGGTATTCCCATCTCTCTCAGAATTTTCCACAGTTTATTATGATCCACACAGTCAAAGGCTTTGGTATAGTCTATAAAGCAGAAATAGATGTTTTTCTGGAACTCTCTTGCATTTTTCATGATCCAGCGGATGTTGGCAATTTGATCTCTGGTTCCTCTGCCTTTTCTAAAACGAGCTTGAACATCAGGAAGTTCACGGTTCACATATTGCTGAAGCCTGGCTTGAAGAATTTTGAGCATTACTTTACTAGCATGTGAGATGAGTGCAATTGTGTGGTAGTTTGAGCATTCTTTGGTATTGCCTTTCTTTGGAATTGGAATGAAAACTGACCTTTTCCAGTCCTGTGGCCTCTGTTGAGTTTTCCCAATTTGCTGCCATATTGAGTGCAGCACTTTCACAGCATCATCTTTCAGGATTTGAAACAGCTCCACTGGAATTCCATCATCTCCACTAGCTTTGTTCATAGCAATGCTTTCTAAGGCCCACTTGACTTCACTTTCCAAGATGTCTGGCTCTAGATGAGTTATCACACCATCATGATTATCCAGGTTGTGAAGATCTTTTTGGTACAGTTCTTCCATGTATTCTTGCCACCTCTTCTTAATATCTTCTGCTTCTGTTAGGTCCAGACCATTTCTGTCCTTTATCAAGCCCATCTTTGCATGAAATGTTCCCTTGGTGTCTCTAATTTTCTTGAAGAGATCTCTAGTCTTTCCCATTCTGTTGTTTTCCTCTATTTCTTTGCACTGATTGCTGAGGGAGACTTTCTTATCTCTTCTTGCTATTCTTTGGAACTCTGCATTCAGATGCTTGTATCTTTCCTTATCTCCTTTGCTTTTCACTTCTCTTCTTTTCACAGCTATTTGTAAGGCCTCCCCAGACAGGCATTTTGCTTTTTTGCATTTCTTTTCCATGGGGATGGTCTTGATCCCTGTCTCCTGTACAATGTCACGAACCTCATTCTATAGTTCATCAGGCACTCTATCTATCAGATCTAGTCCCTTAAATCTACTTCTCACTTCTACTGTATAATCATAAGGGATTTGATTTAGGTCGTACCTGAATGGTCTAGCGGTTTTCCTCAGGATATTTCTTGCAGCCTAGAAGTCACTGCTGATTTCCAATCCATAACCACAGAGTTCTACCTCCAGCTCTGATTCTCGGGCACCTCTGTGCCCCACCCCTACCCCGCTGCCAGGATTCCAGCCTCTCAAGGAGATAAAGGCACCACTCATTGCTAAGTTATCCTGCCATGACCCCAGGAGTCAACCTTGACTTCCCTCTTTTCTTCAATCTCCACATTTAATCATTCCCAATCCCCTGGAATGTCTGCTTCTTTTTCTCTCCATGGCTCTGTAATCACACTGTACTCTATGCAGCCTTCCTGGGACAGAGCCCTCCCCATCCTCTGCTTCAGTTCCTCTCTGAAGCACCTAGACAATAGTATTTGCTGCACATTTCCTGAGCTGCTTCACAGATGCTAAAACCTCTGCCAAACAGAAGAAATTAACTACTTGATGACCATGAACACATAGCCCCCAGATCTATTGGAGCCCGAGGATTAATAAAGTGACACTGTCCTGTTATCTCACCATCAATCAACCAGAAACTTGTGCCCAAGTTGATCACATACCCTGGGACTCCACTCCCTCACCTGGGCTTTTAAAATGCTTTCCAAATAAAAAATGCTTTCTAGAAACCCATCAGGGAGTTCAAGTATTTTGCGCACTAGCTACCTTGGGCTCCTTGCTTGGTGCCCTATACTTTTCTTTACCACAACCCAGGGTCAGTAAATTGGCTTTACTACATGCAGGCAAGCAGACCCAAGTTTGGTTCAGTGAAAGTTCCCAATGTTTGTCACAGGGCCCAGCAGTAAGTACAGGCACACATCATGGCTTGGAGATAAATAAAACATGGCCAATATTCAGTTCACAAATCACTCAGTTTACTGCAAGCAATTAGCATGCAAGACATGTTAGTCAAAGTTGGGAATATAGAAAAGAGGGTAGGGAACGTCTCCAAGGAGAAGTCTGGGCAGGAGATATGTCAGCAGGAGCAGTGGTCTGTCTGCAGTGGGTCTCCAGACAGTGTGAGTGGGAAGCAGGCCTCCGCTCCCAGGGTCTCTGGCAGTGTCCCTCTGCAGCAGCTCTCAGCAGGTGGTCAGGTCCTCAGTGAAGCGTCTCATTTTAAGGAATAACATTTACCCCTGGGGAGGGGACCTTGACTCATCAGTTGCTTCTCCTGCTCCAATGACTTGTGCCACTCATCTGACTTCTCTTAGCCTATCCCTCTAAGACAGCTTCAGTCCTCCAGCCAACTTTTCAAGACAAAAAATATGGACATTCACCCCGGCCACTGAGGCTTACAATCTTTAACACAGCTTACAGTCCTACAAGTTTCACACAAAAAGAGTAGGAATCACAAAACAAAACAAAAAAATCACATTATAACATCATTTATAACTCATATTTGAGAACATTTATAATATTAATGGTACTTAATCTCAAAAGTTCAGTTTATATTGTTTTATACCTCAAAAAGAGAGAGTTGATTAATTATGGTCAACATTATAATACCAAAAACATAAATGCTTAATGCTTACATGCCTGCATTCAGTTTTTGTTGCAAAGTCCCTTGGCTGTAAGAAAGAATATTTGAAAAAAAAGAAAAGAATTTTTGATACATCAGTTCCATTGATAAGAATTAGCTCTTGATGCTGAGGTTGTTTCTTCTTGGTATTTCTTCTGTGATTGTATGAATGGAGTTGTGTGGTGAGGTCCTCATCATGTCATTTTAAATAAATAAAAGCACACAGCCAATTATTATAAAGAGGTAGATAGATATTGCAACTATCCAGTATTTTTGAGGCCGGTAGGTTAAGCCTATGAATTTTAGCCAGCATTCAGGAATAAAAGCCTACACAAGATACAATATGAAGCCAAACTGGAAGGTTAAAAAGAGACTAGCACATTTATGAATTGCTCTTTCCAGCAACAGCCATGGTGAATTTCCTACCATTTTTTCTGTGGCTTTGCACATTCTCAGTTTTGAGTCTGTGCAAGAGCATGAGGGAGGAAAAGTTGAGGACAAGATCATAGCACCACAGTCCCTCAGCCAACACACTGTTGCTCCTGAATAAAAGCCTTGGTTTTTATTAAACCAAGCCTTTAAAAGTCTTGGTTTCCAGGATCTCAGCTTCCACATGATATGCCTGAGAAGATGGCTGAGGTATGACCTTCCCCTATCTCTTGCTTACTCTTTCTCTTCCCTCTTTATGAAATGATCACTAGATTCACTATGGGGGCATTTCCTCCTGGTATAAAAGTCTGGTTGAGACTACCTGCTTCTCAGTAGGAATTCCTAACATGCCCAGCTTAGAGGCTTCCATAAGAAATATTGAAAGAAGAGGTACTTCATCTTATCCAGGCAACAAACGTCTCCATCCCATCCGTCCATTCACTCATCCATTCATCCATCTATCCACATATCCATTCATACATACATCCCTTTATGTATCCACTCATCCTTCCCTCTCTCCCTCCATCTCTGTCTCTATTGGACTGAGAACCAGAAGTAAGATACATATCCCCAAGATGTACATCAACACCACTATTTGAACTAAAATGTGAAGTCTAAGTTTCCTGATAGAAAGTATGATTTGTCTGGGACTTCCTTAGTAGTCCGGTGGTTGGGCATGTGCCTGCCAATTCAGGGCACATGGGTTCGATCCCTGGTCTGGGAGGATACCACAGGGTGTGGGGTAATTAACCCTGTGAGCTGCAGCTACTGAACCTGAAGCTCTAGAGCCCGTGAGCCAAGCGACAACTACTGAGTCCACAGCGCGGCAACAGCTGAAGCCTGTGGGTCTAGAGCCTGTGCCCCATAAGAGAAGCCACTGCAACGTGAAGCTCGTGCAAAGAAGATAAAGTCTGCAAGCAGCAGCGAAGACTCAGTGAAGCCAAAATAAATAATTAATTTTTTTTTAAAGTTAAGAAAATAGAAAGTATGATTTGTCGGATGGGATTGGCATTGCCAATTTGGTTATAAGAATACTTTCCATAATCCAGATGAACTAAACCCGTTTTCGACAAAAACACACTTAAGGTATGTTCAGAACATAAAAAAAAAAAAAGAAAGAAAAAAAAAAACACTAGAAAAAATATATCCTTTGAAACTATTTAAACTTATGATTCAAAAATTTTAGATGTGAACATAAAAACATGTTTTGTGAGGAATATGAGCAAAAGGTATTTGAAAACCACTGCCCCTTAGGCCCCTACTTAGTTCAGAATGATCCTAGGGAAATCACGTTGGAAACAGTAGATGAGCTAACCAGGGGGTTTGAGCAAACAGGCTGAGCCTTGCACTGGGCTTCTTGCCGGGCACCAGTTCATCTTTGAGTCTTACCAGCTCTTCAGCCTTGTCTGGACTGTCAGCATAGAAGATTTTGCCTGTTTCCAGCTTGATTATCAAGTTGGAGCCTCTGGCACCTGCCAGGATACACTAGGCCCCAGAGGGAGAGTCGTTCCTGGACTTGCAGCACCAGAATATTGACACGAAGTCCAGGTTGGATTTGGAGCTAAGACTTATTCTGCTGGAGATGCCCTTCCTCACCCTAATCCTACCCACTTTGCTAGGTTAATCAACTTATTTGTCAAATAGTTAGTGTGTACATACTATGCGTAAGCACTGTTCTTTGATGACCATCTGCTCCTCTAAGAGGAAGCCTTGTTTGACCCTTTAGCCTGAATTAGGAACCCTTCTGAGTCCTAGCACCCTGGGACTTCTGCTATTAAGGCACTTATCCATCCAGATTTAGGCTGTTGAGTTGAAACCACCACTTTACCAGCTGTGTGACCTAAAGTAGTTAGCAGGCCTCTCTGTGCTTCCATTTCTAAACTCTATGAAGGCAAAATAGTACCTACCTCATCATATTGGGAGAATTTGAGATAATTCAGGTAAAATGTCTTTCACAATGCTTAAAATTCAGCAATACATGCACATTGCAACAAGTTTGTTAAATACCTGAAAGTATAAAGAATCAAAGGTAACTTCAACACTGGATAAACATTCTTTAGGATTTTTTCAAGAACTTAAGCACTTACATAAAATATGAACCTTTTACAACAGTGAACCTTCCTTGTTCAGGGATTTTCATGAGCTTTGAGTTAAATATTTTAAAACCAATTAGGGAAGATATATAAATATATACCTTGCCAGCAATGAAGATAAAAGCTCATCTGGCAAGTTACTTTTTATACCTTCGTTTCCTGTAAAATGAGAAGTACTGTGGTACCAGTCTCATGGATTGTTGATTAAATGAAGCAAAATATGCAAAAATGCTTAGAATGGTGCTATGGTAAATCATTTGGCTCAGTGGGTAAAGAATTAGCCTGCAATGTAGAAGACACAGGAGAAGCAGGTTCAATCCCTGGGTCGGGAAGATCTCCTGGAGAAGGGAATGGCAACCCACTCCAGTACTCTTGCCTAAAAAATCTAATGGACAGAGGAGCTTGGTGGGCTACAGTTCAAAGGGTCACAAAGAGTCAGACACAACTGAGTGACTAAGCAAGAAGAAGATGGTAAACCATTTACTATTAATATTGCTATTATAATTTGTTTAAAATTTTGGCATCCCTTTTTCTCAAATAGGTCTTACACATTTTCTTTTCTTTTGGTTAATATTATCCCTGAGAAGCAATTATATTTACTGCCATTGTGAATGATTTTCTCCCCAGTCTACGGCTGATAGGTAGGAAAGCAGTACTTAATAGCCTATGGCTGGTAGCTCATACTCTAGTACCTCCGAGAAAGACAGATCTTATAAATAGATTGTTTTTAACACAACATGCTGATTGAAAAGATAAAGGCAAGCAAAAGTTCTATGAATGGTAGAAAATGCTGTCAGTCACACTTGCAGGGGAGGTCTGGGCAAGTTTCTTGGAAGCGGTCATAGGGGGCTGCTTCTTCAGGGACAAGGCATTTTGCAGCTGTTGTTGGTGCTGTGCTCCCATTAACTACTTAACTCCTGTTCACTGGAGGTGCCAAGATGGTGGGCTCTGCCTCTGATGCCAGGACTTAAAGTGAAGACAAAAGAAGAGAACAGTTTAGAGTCTGTTACATCATCTCTACCTGCCTAGGACTAGAGACCTTGTCCCTTTTTTTTTTTTGTTCCTGCTGTTCCTAAATTCCACAATGTTTTCCTAACAACTGGCCTTGACTTTGAAGCTAAGATAAAACAAGGGATTGGTTAGAGCTTTACTTTGGAGTGAGGTACAGTTCTGGGCCATATCATAACCAACTACTCTTTTTCTGTAAACTGTTTATGGACTACACTTCTAAAGGAGAGTAGTCCTATGAAAAAGGATGCCTAATCCCATCCCATATTAAAGATTCTAATTTCTCATTTCAGGATGAGGACGCTCACTTGGATTTATGTAATGAGATCAAGCAATTTATTTTGAACAAGATTTCATTCTGATGACATGGATCAGGTAAACAGAAAACCTGCTCCATCTTCTGGCCATGTGTGTGTGTAACTTTTTTAGACTATTCTTTTAAAAAAACTTTTTATATGGAAATATAGTTGATGTACAATGCTATATAAGTTACAAGTGTACAATAGAGTGATTCACAATTTCTTAAGGTTGTACTCCATTTATAGTTCTTTAATATCAAGTGCAGGTTTTTCTCTTCTAGTTGCTAAATCTGAAACTTTGTGAACTTTAACATGTGTTCAGTGAAGACTCACCTGTGTAATTAGATGAAAAGGCAGATTTTGATTCCTAAGTGTGTACCTGCCTGCACCAGAATACTGATGTAAACTGTTTATGGACTACGCTCTTGAGAAACAGCAAAAATAATGTGATGAATGCAAATTATAAAATGAATAATGAGTGTTTAAAATCATTTCATGGTTGAAAAAGAGACAAACTTTTGGAAATCCCCAGGTTGTCCAGTGGCTAGGACTCAGCACTTTCCCTGCTGAGTGGCCAGAGTTTGAACCCTGGTTGGGGAACTAAGATACCACAAATCACATGGCATCACAAAGTAAAAACAGAAGCACTTTTTCATAAAGCATAAAAGTTTAGAAAGTGCAAATATATTAGAGGTGAAACTATGGAACTTAAAATCACATATAATCCCAAATAAAAACCAGTTTATAATCTTATTTTGGTGCCTTTTAATTTTGTGTACCCAGTGCAAAAGTTTCTTTGAAAATATGCTTTGAACTAGCTGCAACATTTTCCACTGGGTTACTCTGTGCCATGTCATATTTAATTGTCCCCACTTGGGTTATGGAAGATCTTCAGGCTGTTTTTTGTGTATCATAGTGTGGTATTTGTATGACCATCCATTTACATTCATCTTTGTGTACAACTTTGATTATTCCTTTAGGGTACACTAGAAAAGATTATGGTATGGATTGATTCCTGATAATATTACTGGCTCACTGTTGCCTGATTTAATACATTTTAGGCAGAATGTCCAAAAACATGGAATTGCGTAGATGAAAGGAGTCAATTTCTCTACAAACATGATAATCTCTAATTAGAATCATAAAATCTATCCTTCTAAATGTTTAATAGAATTTTGCAACCCAGGAGTTCTTTCCTCTCCCTGTATACTTTTTTACTTGTGTTCTTTGTTTTCCTTTTTTCTTCCTTGCAGGTTAAAACAAAAAATATCTTAAATTTTGATGATTTATTATTCATTATTAGTCTAATTTTAATGAAGAGTTTTAATAATAGGAGAGTTATAATTGAATGGGATGTAATATGTCTTGTTAAGTTTATATTTATTGAATGCCGACTTGATCAGGCACTATTTGAGACTTCATGAGTAGGAAGTAAGCAACTATCTAATTCATGACATAGACAATGATATAGGTATGAAAATAATGGCAAAAAAAAGCGATGCTTGCATTAATAAAGCAATGCACAAGGTACAGATATAGTAATAATAGTTCATTTTTACTATGGGCCAAGCACTGGTGCTTGTACATCTATGTCAATTCATGTAATCATCCTATGTTATGCTATCCTATAAGGAAGGTATTAGTCCATGGAGACACTAAAGCAGTGTAACTTTACCCAGAGTTCTAAGAGCCAGGATTTGAATCTAGGTGTTCCTGCTCCAGAGTCCATGCACATAACCACTAAACATTAATGTCTCTCTGTAATATCAATGAAGGAAGAATTATAACTTTGGAGAATCAAGAAGGATTTAAATAATTGTGTGCTACTGTGCTATGTCGCTTCAGCTGTGTCCAACTCTTTGTGACCCCATGGACTGTAGCCCTCCAGGCTCCTCTGTCCATGGGGTTCTTCAGGCAAGAACACTGGAGTGAGTTGCCATTTCCTTCTCCAGGGGATCTTCCTGATCCAGGGATCAAACCTGGGAGTCCCGCATGGCAGGCAGATTCTTTACTGTCTGAGCCACCAGGGAAGCATACTTTCAACTAGTATTAATCGAGCAACTACTGCATGGTAAGCAATGTGTAAAGAGCTGGATGGATATACAATAGTCAGAAAGATAGTCATGGTCCCTGTCTTCACAAAGCTTGGGTCAACTTAAAGGAAGACACACAGCATAAGAGTTGCAAGTTTCCATTTTATTCTGGGACTTTGCTGAGGAATATAGTCTGTGAAGAGTTGTTCCTCAAATAGCTCTGAGGCACTGCTCCAAAGAGGAAGGGGAAGAGGCCAGAATAAATACAATCTTGTCTAGGGAACATGTGCAGTCAAACATACCTCTCAGCAAAAGTTTACTGCCAGTCATGAGGGACAGATATCTCAGTCAATGATTTTAGTGCTTTTGTATGTTTGTGAAGATAGAAAGGTTCGTAAATATTGCAAAATTTTTCCTTAAAATGTATCTAATTTTCTAAGGGGCTTGTTTCCAAAGCTCAGAGTGACCCATCCTGTTCTTCATCCTTAATTCCTTTCAGGGTGCACTGTTGGTCAGTGACTGCAATGGCTAATGACATCCTTGTAGAACTGGAGAGTGGGAAACATTCTTTGTTTTTCCACTTGCAATCTAGTGGGGGAGCCATACAGTAAACAAACAAAAACACAAATGTATACACAACTGTCTACGTGTAATGAAGGCAAAGAACCAAGTACTAATATGAAAATAATAATACTAGAAGGACAAGGAGTTTTAGGTTACTGTGGTGTTTTGAATGACCCTTCTGAAGAGTCACCACACCTGGAGCTGAAGGAGGAGGAGGAGGAATTAGGCACAAAAGTGGAAAGAAGAACTTGAGTGCAGGTCCTGGGTTCTGGAACTTGGGTCAAGAGGAACTGAAAGAGCAGTTGCAACAGCAAGGGAAATGCTGATGAGAACAGATCATCCTAGGACATGATAAAAGAAGCTGAATTTATCCTGAGGTCGACGAAGGGTTTGAAGCAGGGGTGGGGAAGTGGTCACAAGGACCTATGAATATTTCAAGAAGGTTATTGGATTCTACAGAGTACGAATTGAACATTGAGAGACTGAAAAACTGGAAGAGCAGTTAGAAGTATCTCCAGGCAAAATTGATGACGGCCAGAAACAGGCTGATGGCTTTGGAGACAGAACAAAGTGAGCATCCTACAGACATGCATTAGGAGCAGAGTCAACAGTTCTGGTGGGTGGCTTAGATTTTAGGGTGACTTCTAAGGTCTTTATTTTGCCTGACAGATGGATGTGTGCTAAGTCGCTTCAGTAGTGTCCAACTCTGTGCAGCTCTCTGGATTGTAGCCCACCACCAGGCTCCTCTGTCCATGGGATTCTCCCAGCAAGAATACTGCAGTGGGTTGCCATGCCCTTCTCCAGGAGATCTTCCCGACCCAGAGATTGTACCTTAATCTCTTAAGTCTCCTGCATTGGCAGGTGGGTTCTTTACCACTAGCACCACCTGGGAAGTCTACTAGATGGATGTGAAGGTTTTTACTGAGATGAAGAAACCTGGGGGTGAACAGATTTTGGAGGGTTTATGGAAGTTCTCTTAATCCAGCTTCCAGAAGTGAACCAAAGAATAGAAAAATACTTGTTTTTTCAGCACAGTTCATAACTGACTCCCTCTTCCATCTCTAAGAAAAAACATAATACCTACGACAACAAGCAATGTGACCTGGAATCTTGAGATGTCAGAGGGGTGAGCGATGGTTCCAGGCTTCTTGGACCTCACTCATCCATCTGTCCTTCCTCCTGGAGGCTCTCATGCTGACTCCAGAATGTACAATCTGAGAGGTCAGGAATCTTATCTGGATGGTTCACCCACACGTCCCTCTTCTGAGGGAGCTATTGTGTTTTCAACCTTACTCTAGCCCTCCTTACTCACAATTAGTGGGTTTATTACCTTTCTCTATTCCCATTTTACTTGCAAACTGATTCCAAAGGGGAATGTCGGCATATTTTGGACATTAGGGCAGACAGAAATTTTGTTCTTACTCTACTATTATAGGGACTTCTTTAAAGGACAAAAACAATCACAAAACTCCTTAGATTAAATGATCTCAGTGACCCAAGGATGCATAAAGGCTGTCGTGTGGCCTAGAGGGTACTTCCTGATTTGGACTCGTCTGTCTGCCTATTACAGCTTTTTCCACTTCTCACAGCCTATGTTCTGGTCACCCTTGACTTGGTAGTTTGCTGAACTCACCATTCTCAATTCTCACTTTGAAAATTCTGCTGCTCTCCCTGGACACCCCATCACCCATTTACCCAACCAACTCTGCCTGCACCTGCAGCCTCGGGTAAGCACTTCCATAACACTCCATTCTTCCCTCTATCGTATCTCCATCATGCTATCATCCCCTCCACAGCAATCGTTTCTTTATCTGCCACCTCTCTAGACTGAGCAACTCAAGGGAAGGGAATGTATCATTCAGTTCTGTGTTTCCTGAACCTAACATAGTCAATCTTACAAAGTGTTACATGAGTAAGAGAAAAAGTCTTGTCTTACCTCACATGCTTTTTTTGTTTAAAGTTTTTTATTTTTTTGATGTGGACCACTTTTAAAATCTTTCTTGTTTCAATAAATTTGTTTTTTGAATTTGCTTCAATATTGCTTCTGTTTTATGTTTTGTTTTTTGGCCTCCAGGCAAGTGGGATCTTAGATCCCTGACCAGTGATCGAACCGGCACTTCCCTCATTGGAAGGTGAAGTCCTAATGACCCGACCACTAGGGAGGTCCCTATTTTAAAGTCAATTTCAGTGACTGCTCAGTTCAGTTCAGTTCAGTCACTCAGTCATGTCCAACTCTTTGCGACCCCATGAATCACAGCACAGCCAGGCCTCTCTGTCCATCACCATCTCCCCGAGTTCACTCAAACTCATGTCCATCGAGTTGGTGATGCCATTCAGCCATCTCATCCTCTGTCGTCCCCTTCTCCTCCTGCCCCCAATCCCTCCCAGCATCAGAGTCTTTTCCAATGAGTCAACTCTTCGCATGAGGTGGCCAAAGTACTGGAGTTTCAGCTTTAGCATCATTCCTTCCAAAGAACACCCAGGGTTGATCTCCTTCAGAATGGACTGGTTGGATCTCCTTGCAGTCCAAGGGACTCTCAGGAGCCTTCTCCAACACCACACTTAAAAAGCCCCAATTCTTCGGCGCTTAGCTTTCTTCACAGTCCAACTCTCACACCTTCTAGCACTTTCTAAGTGTATCCCACAAAACAATTTTATTTAAAATACACAGTAAAATGATAAATTTCAGCAACAAGATTCTTCCAGAATGTAGGTCCTGAAAGGAAGCAGGACAGGAGGGGAGTGACGGAGAGAAAAGCGGGGGTGGAGGTGGGGTGGATCTTAAGGACTGAACTACATGTCCCAGGGGCTGAAACCCTAACATCTCCAGCTTATTGCTCAGTCAAGGGCCAGGCAATTTGGTTAAAGGAAAAGCGGAGCTTGCAAAGAAAGGAACAGAACCTGGTCATAAACTCAACTACCAACAGCAATGAGGAAGCTGTCTATCATCCGGTACTTTTAACAGCCTGGCGGTATGGTAGCTCCAACCTTCCGAAGCTCTGCCCGCATCGGAGGTCTTGCAAGCTTTCACTCTATCAAGACTCCCCCGCCATCCTTCACCTCCCCTTCTAGTTACTGAAGACTCAGCTAAACATACTTTTCCCCCTGCTGCACCGTCTCAGACTGCAGACTCCCGAAACTCGCAGCATCTCTCCTGCGCCCCCGCGCGACCGTCTCCGGTTTCGCAGGCTGAGGCTGTCTCGGGGGCACACGCAGCCAGAAGAGAACAAGTTTGGGTGTTCTAGGCCCCAACCGGGATTTCATTTCCAGACTCTGTGGGTGAAAGAGAATCAACCTGCCAGGGAGGCGTGTATCCTGTCCTCACCAGCATGCCGCGAACCAAATACCTGGCAAATCTACCTGGTTAGAATCTTCACATGTCACTAGAAAACCAGGGATCAAGGAAGGGTTGGAAAGCAATAATTAAACTTCAGATATGGACATGCATCTCTGAGGTGGTGGGAGAGAAGTCACAGTGGTGGTTCAGGCGAGTCATTTCTGCCCCGCTCTGATCTTTAAGCTACAGCTTTAGAACTGTGGTGCTGGAGAAGACTCTTGAGAGTTCCTTGCACTGCAAGGAGATCAAACCTGTCAATCCTAACCGAAATCTATGCTGAATATTCATTGGAAGGACTGATGCTGAAGCTGATACGTTGGCCACCTAATGTGAAGAGCCGACTCATTGGAAAAGACCCTAATGTTGGGAAAGGTTGAAGGCAGGAGGAGAAGGGGGCGACAGAGGAAGAGATGGTTGGATAGCATCATCGACTCAATGGACATGAGTCTGAGCAAACTCTGGGAGACGGTGGACAGGGAAGCCTGGCGTGCTGGAGTCCAGCGACTGAACAATAACAACAACAACAATTAATGCATCTTTGTCTTGCCAAGCTATCACACCTAATAACCTGGGAAGCCCTCGCTGTGGACACAGGGCTTTTAGGTAAGGAACTGTCTAGTGAGCAGTCAGGACACTTCCGGGAAGGGAGTCTTCTAGCCCCTAAGGAAACAGGGAGCCCCACCCCCACTCTCTGCCTCTGTCCAAAACAAGCTTGTTGTGGCCTTTTGTTTAACCCGTGGGTCAGAACTGATCTACCGGCTCCTGGGGTCCACATTCTATTTGACAGCAGAACGGGAGTTTGTTCCAGAGCAGATGGGGAGGTGGTTTGGCAGAGAGACTGCGAGTCCTACTTGTACCCCAGCTCTGTTGTTATTTGGTTAGTTCTCACCTTCTCTAAACAGTGGAGACAATAATGCCTATTCTGAAGGACTGTGAAGATTCATTGGGTTCCCCTAACCCCAATATTTTATTATAGAAAATTTCAAACATACAGCACAGTTGAAAGATTTCACAGAGAATATCCACTAGATTTGTTTTATCATACAGCTGTCTCTATATCATCCATTCAGCCATGAATTCATCTTTTAAAAAAATTCTTTTCAAAGAAAATTGCAGACAGATTTTTAAAATTGATCAGTCTGTATTTGGCACAGTGCCTTGACAGATATTTCCATTCAACAAATATCTGAACATTTGTGTTGTGCCAGCAGTACGGGCTTCCCAGGTGGCACTAAAGAACCCACCTGTCAATGCAGGAGACGTAAGAGATGTGGGTTCGATCTGTGTTAGGTGTTGTGGATACAAGTCAGAAAGACACTGTTTATGTCCTCAAAGTGTTCAGAATTTGGCATGAACAAGAGGCAGATTAACAGATACCAGCTCTCCCACTGTTGACATGATAGAGGAAGCTCAGGGTGAACCCCAAGCAGAAGAGAGAGACTTATCCAGGTCTGTGAGGTCAGGGAAGTCTTCCTGGAGGAAGCAGCATTTCAAAGGAGATTTTATAATAGCTTCTATAACTACTATAATACAGTGTGATAAACAAGCTTTAGTCTACACCCCAAGGTGGTGAGTTAACCTTGAACTATACCCATAGCAGGAATCTTAGGTCCACAGATGAATAATTAGCATTTGAAACACCATATACTTTTGGAATGGCTTCAATAGCAACGGAAAGATGATATACTCCTGGGATGACTTCAAGCATCATCATCTAAAAGTACACTGAAAAAAAAAATAAAAGTTTAAAATGTAAAGGGGAAAAAAAGTAAAATTACACTAAAGGGTGCATTAATTACCTAGAGTTAACTTTTAAGTTAGTGAAATGAACGTGCACAAGAGCTGCGGTTGGTAGGAGGATGGAAGAGGCAGCCCTCCCTGCTTGCTTAAACAGGCCCTAGGGATCTAAAACCTGACACCTTCAGGGCAGCCTTCTAGGTTGGAACCCGGAACCCTCAGCTCTACATGTCCCCTCTCACCTCCACCCCCGCCTTAGGAAGGGTTTATCTGTGGGACAGAAAGTCTCAATGTTGTTGCAGCTGGCTGGGACTGAAACTTTTCAAACCAGGTGTTTGTGGGAAAATTGAAAACATTCATTCTTAACCCTGTCTGCAGGGTTATGAGAATCCCTGCGTGGAGCTTTTAAAAAAAAATTTGGATCTCACCCTTTCTCCCCTCTGTCCCCATTCCCCGTGTGGTATGCATGCTCGATCAGTCAGTCGTGTCCAACTCTTTGCGAGCCCATGGACTGCAGCTCACCAGGCTCCTCTGTCCATGGGATTTCCCAGGCAAGAATACTGGAAACAACAGGGGACCTTCCTGACCCAGGGATCGAACCAGCATCTCCTGTATCTACTGCGTTGGCCGATGAATTCTTTACCACTGAGTCACCTGGGAAGCTGTAGCTCAAGCACTGAGTATTTAAAATATTCCCAGGTGTTTTTTCCCCCCAGGTGATTTTAATGTACAGCCAACGTTAGGAACCAGTGGCCTAAAGAGACAGAGGGTAGTTCACCAAACTTTCCAAACAGGTAGGGCTTGTGTGTTGTGTGCCCGCTGAAGACTGTTTATGCAGGTGGCTGACTCAGGCCAATTTGCTGTCAGTGTAGCATGCCTCAGATAGCAAGGTGGTGAGGGAGGAGGCCTGCTTTCCTGTCTGCCTCTAAAAGTTGGAGGCCACTTATATTTACCAAAAACAATTCGGCAATTGTTAACTGACCACAGACTGGAAGGGAAAGGGAGGAGAGAGCTCTGACCTAGTGTTTCTCTAACTTTTGTGTGTATGAATACAGTGGAGAGTCTGCTAAAACACAGCATGCTGGGCCCCACTCCAGAGATTCTAATTCAGTTGGTCCAGGGCAGGGCGCACTTCAGAATTCTCTCCCAGGCGGTGCAGCTGATGCCTGTCCGTGGTTAAACCTTGAGCAGCATTGCAGGAGAGCCTGGGCTCGGCATTCCTCTCCTGGGAGAGCAGAAGATATGGTGATGTAGTGAGGGGTACCCACCACTCAACTCCAGAAACTTGTTTTATTTTTCTAGGAACTTCAGGGTAACGGTGTGAAAATGGGTTCCCACAGGCCTCACACCCTGAAGGATGGGATTCACCTGTTTTTAAAGGTTGAAAATAGAAATTTCCTGTCTGACATCATATTGGCCAGGGTTTTCCAGAGAAATAGAACCAATAGGCTCTGTGTGTGTGTGTGCGCGCGCGCATGAAAGATTTATTCTAAGGAACTGGCTCATGCAATTATGGATATCAGGCTCACAACCCAGGAGAGTCAGTGTTGCAGATGGACTCTGAAGGCTGCAGGACAATTTCCTGCTCAGAGAGGCCAGACTTTTTATTCTATTCAGGCCTTCAACTGATTGAATGAGCCCCACCCATGTTACAGAAGGCAATGTGCTAACTCAAAGTCTACTGATGTAAATGTTCCCTGGTGGCTGAGCAGCAAAAGAATCTACCTGTAATGCAGGAGACGTGGGTTCAACCCCTGGGTTGAGAAGATCCCCTGGAAAAGGAAATGGCGACTCACTTAAGTATTCTGGCCTGGGAACCAACTTTGAGGTGGCCACAATTTCTAAAATCTGATTCTAGAAGGAAGATCAGAAAAACATGTTTCCTCCTATATGAACTTTGCCAGCACAGGCCTTGAAACTTGACAGCAGCCTCTCAGGGACCCAAGATCAAAACAGCTTCTTCCTCCTTAAAGTGACTGGAAATGGAAGTGCTGCTCAAAATGGGTGGAGGTTAGGGACTCTCTCTCACACACACACACGTCTTCCAAATTTCAGTTTATCTTGGTGTTATGCAGACAGTGAAATGTTACTTTTTTCATCTTTACTTAAATATAGAGAATCTGAAGTTTGAGAGTCAAGCTGTCAAAAATTTAACATTTGCACGAGGCTGACATAAAACTGGAACTATTACCTAAATTTAAAATTGTGTGTTCAAAAAGTCTCACTATTCTGGTTGACTTTAATAGGAAAATAGGAGTATAAATAAAGTATAAAATTGGGGCGGGGAATTGGGGACAAAAAGTTTCCACTTCTTATAAAGTTTGAAATCCAGCACTGTAAGGAAAGGTGATGTGACTCCATCTTCTAAGAAAAGATGGTGGGAATCCTGATCTTTATCAAATGTGCTTCTGAAGAGAGATCTGCCTAGCTCATCTGGACATGTGTGGGAGAAGCAACCCAAGAACTGACTCAAATGGGCTGTTGATTCTAGAAACTGGGAGAAACTAAGGGGGCCTACAGGGAGAGCACTTCTTTAAGTGCAAAAGATTATAGAAGATTGATTCATCATGCTGTGAGAAATCGATTCTTATTAACATCTTAAATCCTTTTGATTAGGTCAAGGATACAGGATTTTTGCCATGAATTAAATCCTATGGGAATTGCCCACCTGCTGTAGTAGACAACTAGAAGAGTGGACATTAGCACATAGAACAACAGTTTGCAGACACTGGACAACAGCCTGCACTGGATTTTAATGCCCAATAGAAGGGAAACAAAGGAAGGGCTACAAGGGCCCCAGCTGACTGCCTGGAGGCAGTACCCAGGCTACAACCCAGGAAAGGGGAACCAAAGAGACTCCATGAGTAGCAGAGAGAGATCAAAGCTCAGGGAGGCCAGGGTGCGTGAGCTGTAAGGCAGAGAGCTGTTAGGAGGGAGCTGTGTGGAGGGCTACAGAGCCCTGCAGAGGGGCCCCTAAAGTCTTGGTTGGAATACGAATCTGCACATGCATGAGAGGGAACACCTCAAGGCCAGGAAGGAACCATGTGGAGTTCAGACAGGGCTCTGGATAGTTTCAATCTGTCACAGCGGAACGAACTCATAGTGGACAGGCACTGGGTAGAAATTTTAGAATAATGCCTTAATAGTGGGACAAAATGAGCCCTAACAGTTGCATTAGACCTCCCTAAGAAAGCCTAAAGACAAGACTTAAAAGGATCAAACTAATATCACAGTAATCCAAGTCTATGCCCCAACCAGTAATGCTGAAGAAACTGAAGTTGAACGGTTTTATGAAGACCTACAAGATCTTTTAGAACTAACACCCAAAAAAGATGTCCTTTTCATTATAGGGGACTGGAATGCAAAAGTAGGAAGTCAAGAAACACCTGGAGTAACTGGCAAATTTGGCCTTGGAATGTGGAATGAAGCAGGGCAAAGACTAATAGAGTTTTGCCAAGAAAATGCACTGGTCATAGCAAACACCCTCTTCCAACAACATGAGAAGACTCTATACATGGACATCACCAGATGGTCAACGCCAAAATCAGATTGATTATATTCTTTGCAGCCAAAGATGGAGAAGCTCTATACAGTCAACAAAAACAAGACCAGGAGCTGACTGTGGCTCAGATCATGAACTCCTTATTGCCAAATTCAGACTTAAATTGAAGAAAGTAGGGAAAACCGCTAGACCATTCAGGTATGACCTAAATCAAATCCCTTATGATTATACAGTAGAAGTGAGAAATAGATTTAAGGGCCTAGATCTGGTAGATAGAGTACCTGATGAACTATGGAATGAGGTTTGTGACATTGTACAGGAGACGGGGATCAAGACCATCCCCATGGAAAAGAAATGCAAAAAAGCAAAATGGCTGTCTGGGGAGGTCTTACAAATAGCTGTGAAAAGAAGAGAGGCGAAAAGCAAAGGAGAAAAGGAAAGATATAAGCATCTGAATGCAGAGTTCCAAAGAATAGCAAGAAGAGATAAGAAAGCCTTCTTCAGTGATCAATGCAAAGAAATAGAGGAAAACAACAGAATGGGAAAGACTAGAGATCTCTTCAAGAAAATTAGAGATACCAAGGGAACATTTCATGCAAAGATGGGCTCGATAAAGGACAGAAATGGTCTGGACCTAACAGAAGCAGAAGATATTAAGAAGAGGTGGCAAGAATACATGGAAGAACTGTACAAAAAAGATCTTCACGACCCAGATAATCATGACAATGTGATCACTAATCTAGAGCCAGACATCTTGGAATGTGAAGTCAAGTGGACCTTAGAAAGCATCACTACGAACAAAGCTAGAGGAGGTGATGGAATTCCAGTTGATCTGTTTCAAATCCTGAAACATGATGCTGTGAAAGTGCTGCACTCAATATGCCAGCAAGTTTGGAAAACTCAGCAGTGGCCACAGGACTGGAAAAGGTCAGTTTTCATTCCAATCCCAAAGAAAGGCAATGCCAAAGAATGCTCAAACTACCACACAATTGCACTCATCTCACACACTAGTAAAGTAATGCTCAAAATTCTCCAAGCCAGACTTCAGCAATACATGAACCGTGAACTCCCATATGTTCAAGCTGGTTTTAGAAAAGGCAGAGGAACCAGAGGTCAAATTGCCAACATCCACTGGATCATTGAAAAAGCAAGAGAGTTCCAGAAAAACATCTATTTCTGCTTTATTGCCTATGCCAAAGCCTTTGACTGTGTGGATCACAATAAACTGTGGACAATTCTGAGAGAGATGGGAATACCAGACCACCTGACCTGCCTCTTGAGAAATCTGTATGCAGGTCAGGAAGCAACAGTTAGAACTGGACATGGAACCACAGACTGGTTCCAAATAGGAAAAGGAGTACGTCAAGGCTGTATATTGTCACCCTGCTTATTTAACTTCTATGCAGAGTACATCATGAGAAATGCTGGACTGGAAGAAACACAAGCTGGAATCAAGATTGCTGGGAGAAATATCAATAAGCTCAGATATGCAGATGACACTACCCTTATGGCAGAAAATGAAGAGGAGCTAAAAAGCCTCTTGATGAAAGTGAAAGAGGAGAGCAAAAAAGTTGGCTTAAAGCTCAACATTCAGAAAACGAAGATCATGGCATCCGGTCCCATCACTTCATGGGAAATAGATAGGGAAACAGTAGAAAAAGTGTCAGACTTTATTTTTTGGGGCTCCAAATCACTGCAGATGGTGACTGCAGCCATGAAATTAGAAGACACTCCTCGGAAGAAAAGTTATGACTAACCTAGACAGTATATTCAAAAGCAGAGACATTACTTTGCCCACTAAGGTCCGTCTAGTCAAGGCTATGGATTTTCCTGTGGTCATGTATGGATGTGAGAGTTGGACTGTGAAGAAAGCTGAGCACCGAAGAATTGATGCTTTTGAACTGTGGTGTTGGAGAAGACGCTTGAGAGTCCCTTGGACTGCATGGAGGTCCAACCAGTCCATTCTGAAGGAGATCAGTCCTGGGATTTCTTTGGAAGGAATGATGCTAAAGCTGAAACTCCAGTACTTTGGCCACCTCATGCAAAGAGTTGACTCATTGGAAAAGACTCTGATGCTGGGAGGGATTGGGGGCAGGAGGAGAAGGGGACGACCCAGGATGAGATGGCTGGATGGCATCATGGACTCGATGGATGTGAGTCTGAGTGAACTCCAGGATTTGGTGATGGACAGGGAGGCCTGGTGTGCTGCGATTCATGGGGTCGCAAAGAGTCGGACATGACTGAGCGAGTGAACTGAACTGAACTGAAGCACGAGTTAACATAATTGCACAACCGCACAGTCCACTGCTGTTTTAAGGAACTCAATGGAATCCATCTCCAGCAATGTAGATTTTACAATATTTGGCATCCAATAAAAAATTATCAGACATGCAAAGAAGCCAAAAGAGAAGACCCTTTCATAATCAGGAAAGCTAATCCAGGTATAGCAAAGATGGAATACTATAGTAGATAAGGCTCTTAATTACTATAGTCTTAAAATATATTCACATATATAAAGCAGGGGCAAAGTACAGCCTATGGGCCAAAATGGCTTATTTCCCGTGTGTGTAAATAAAGCTTTATTAGAACACTGCCAGCTTATTCATTTATGTATTGTCCATTGCTGCTTCCATGCTATAATGCCAAAGTTGGGTAGTTATATATTTATTACTTTTGGCTGTGCTGGGTCTTCACTGCTGCACAAGGGCCTTCTCCAGTTGCAGAGAGTGGGTGCTACTCTTCGTTGGGCTGCCCAGGTTTTTTATTGTGGTAGCTTCTCTTGTTGTGGAGCATGGGCTCTAGTGCACAGGCTCGGTAGTTGTGGCACATGGCTTTAGTTGCCCCACAGCATGTGGGATCTTCCCAGACCAGGGAGTGAAGCCCATGTCCCCTCACTGGCAGGCAGATTCTCAACCACTGGACCATGAGGGAAGTACTCAAAGTTGAGTAGTTATGACAAAGACTGCAAAGGCTTGAAAAACCTAAAATATCAATATCACCTGGTTCTTCACATCAAGTTTGCTGACTTCTGATGTATAGGTAAACATGAACATAAAGAGGGAAATGGAAGCTGTTTTAAAAGACCCAAATAAAACATCTTAAGATGGGACATACAAAATTTGAAAAGTACACCAGATGAAATTAACATGAAGGTGAATGGGACTTAGTCCCTGTTTTCAAAGAAGTTTGTCATCTGATGGGGGAGGCTGACTTCTTTGACAATGGATGGGTGTGAAGCAAGGGAAGAAAGGGAATGTGGTTAGGTTAGTTGAACAATAGTTTACAACTGCAAATTCTTGGAATGAAGGTATATACCAAGTTAAAATTCCTTGCAGAGGGCTGATGGTAATTGAAGTGCCTTGCCTGGTTCTGGAGGTGGGCAACAGGTGTACGGAGTTGGTATTACTCCCCATCCCAGGTATATTCCAGGGGCATAGTTGATGCCAGAAGCTTTGGTTTCAGCCTTTTGATAACACAAGTTCTAGTTACTTAAGCTCACACCATTATAATCAGTTAAACACTCTGCTATATGATTTGGGGCAACAATTCAGAGCTAAGCCACCTTCAGAAAAAAAATTTCTTTTTCAAACATCATTAATGATGGAAACCACTAATTTCCAGTATGTGTCAAATTTCAGACCACCTCCATAAATGGTATTGAAGGTTTATTGTTAATATTTATGTAGTACTTACTATGGGCTTCCTGACAGTAAAGAATCTGCCTATAGTGCAGGAGAACTGGGTTCAATCCCTGGGTTGGGAAGATCCCCTAGAGAAGGGAAGGAATACCCACTCCAGGCACTAGATTTAAGAATTCTACTTGAATTTGGTTCATTGTAGTGCTGAGAATCCCCTCCGCTCTCCCTTTCTAATTAAAGAAACTAACTTGGACAAGGTCACATGACTACTAAGTCAAGATTCAAATTCAGGCAGTGTGATGCTCGGACTCACCTTCTGGATTGCTATATCCTCTCCTTTGTAAAGCATCTCTTCTAATGCTTGAGAACATACTGGCTATTAATATGAGATAGCTATTAATGGGTCCTAGATTATAACAGGACACTGGAAAAGTTTGTGAAAAGTTGATCCTTTTTCTATTAGGGAACAAAAGAGCTGATAAAAACACAAAATTAGATGCAGGAATTAAACTTTTTCATATACAATTAAACTCCATTTACTCCTTGGCAACTATGTTTACTTAGCATTTTTGGAAACATCTCATGCATAAACATTCAGGAGTTTTATCTTTCCTGGTTTACTTCCCCGTCATGCTATTTCTAAATAGTGATATCATTCCTACACTTAAACGGCCCAAATGATGAGGCTATAACAATATATGTGGCTATGAGAGAACCACTCCTTTCACAAATTCACATCTTCATATTCTCTTAGCTTGTTGGTAAGTTCTAATGAGAAAAAAAAAAAAAGGTTTTAGGAAGGCAGTTATTTACTAGTCATGCAAGCAGAGACAGAATCAGTTATGAGAAGCACTAGTTATATCAATTTGCTACAAGGAGCATCAAGCACCACAATTCCTTTATCAAGAGACTTTTAGTAGCATGTTCTAAAAGGGTAATGTGTAAAGAAACACAACAATGGTATATTACTTAAAAATGTCTATTTAATGGTCATTCCATCAAAATCAAGCAGAATCACATTTCAAAAGTACATATATATATATATCTTTTAAGGTGCATTTTCAAGTTTTATTTGGGCTTTATTTCTTCTTAGCTGCTTGAGGTGTTCTTGCAGATACAATTAACATAGGACGTTCTGAGGCTAATAGGTTCTCATGCACTGAAAGACAATTTCTAATAACATTGCGCATGTTGGGATACAATAAAAATTTCAAAAGCCATGTGTAATTTCAGAAAATGTAATACCAGTCAAGAAAGACATTTTCAACATAAAATTTAGGCACTCTATACTTTGGAATAGCCACAAAATATTCCAACAAGAGTTAATGCACTTTGTGATTACCTCTACTAAAAGATAATTCTCAATTAAAATCTATATTATTAAATAACATTTAAATTAGAGCCCATTATATTTTTATCATTATTGCAAACCATTTGCAGCATTGTGTTTTCATCAAATAATGCCACCCTACTTCTATTGCTCATCCTGGTACTCATCTTTTGTGGTGCATTTTTTTACAGAAGAACCTACAACAGTCACAGATAAGCATCTCCCCCCTTTTCCTGCTAACACCTGAAAAAGAAGGCCCTAACCAACTTTAAAAGTATTCTTGTATTTTCTGCTGTGGTTACTTTCTTAGCAGGCACACTGAAGCACATGCGAGGCTCCCTGGAGACCAGAAAATATTCACCAAGGAGCCGTGACTGATTCTGAGACTCAGTTCATATGCTCAGTCACTCTGTGGCTAAGTGCATTGCTCTATCTATGTTCCTACCCACTGTGCTGACACACTGACAGGTATGGAGCCAAGGAGAGGGATGCTGAAATTTGTCACTCCACTTTGCACAATGCCAAGGCCACCCAGAACTGGGTTTACTTTAGTAAAAACTTGATGATCTCTGCAGTGGTTCTGGGACTTCCACCTCCTCATCTGAAGCCTGAGGGGTAGGAATGATGCCTGCCCACTGAGATCCATTAACTTCAGATGAACTTCCCAGACTTGAGCATAACAGCATTGTTACAATTCAGAACATGGATGCTAACTGTTTCTGCTGAGAAGAAGGTACATTTGCTCAGTGATATGCAATTATGTAGCTAAGAAAACAATTAGAAAGCCGTTCAAAATTTTTAGATTACAGTCTGCAAATTGGCTCATCATAATCACCAATGACTAACTTATAAAGATCTATCCAGAGAAATGAATTCAAGACTTATTTGACGGTAAGTCGTACAGAAAAGAGCACAGTAATTTCCCACAGGAGAATTTGCTTTTTCATCACGGGGATCACTGCTAAGTTAATTACACTGCTAATGTTTTCTGGCGTATTTGAAGAGACAATTAGCATACGTAAATCAGGAGTGAGATGACAAGTTGCTTAACATTTGTCTCTGTTCATCGGATGTGATCTGGTTGCTGCTCAGCCTCCATATGAGTCAGGATGGGGAGAGAAGACCATAAGGAATGAGAGGTTGTTAACTTCCGTTTAAGCAAATATAATCAGAACCACTTACTACTAGTTGATAAACACTGATGTTAAATGCAAAATGCATAAGACTCAGCTGTTGGAAATTAACCTCAGCAAGAGATGAGAGATGCTGGGAAACATTATTGTCGACATGGGAAATTCATGTGAAACCCAGGCCATCTTTTCTGAGCAGAGAGGTTGGGACGGTAAGGATGGAGATGGGTTTTAGTTGAGGCTGGGTTTTATTCTTTCTCAGAACTTTGTTTTCCTGTGAATATTCTACAACCATATCTATCTTGTGATTGTGACCCAAGGCTCAGGATAGCACGGTTAAGACTACAGTCCCTCTCTGGCGTTTCAGAACGGCCACAGCTTCCTCATGTGTAACACCTTCCAGAGTCTCGCCATTAACAGCTAAAATCTGATCACCTCGTTTCAATCGGCCATCATCTGCAGCTGCTCCCTACAAATAAGAAACATTCCAGTTTAACCAGGGTGAAGCAATGAATATTCAAATAATATTAATATTATGGTGTGCATATTAAAAGAAAACTTTTAAACCTACCAATTAAAATGATTTCTAGGTAATGTTTTTAAATTAAGAAAACTAAGAAAAATGTAGGATGTTATTTGACCTAAGGGTGAATAGTAATTATAATTATGCATTGTTTACATAATATACTACTAGAAATGTCCTGACATTCACTTTTTTTTTTTTAAATACAAGTAGAACCTAATTTCAATATTCAGTACTGAATGGAATCTGAATGTCATATCATGTCATTTTCATGAATATGTAGCATACAAAGGCAGAACTGAATCTGGTGTTCGTTTTATCGCCAACACCATCATCATACAGGGTTCCATTATACTGAAAAGGTGTCAGCACTGTAGTGATCTATCAAAAGTGACTATAGCCTCTAAATGGGTGAACTGTATGGTATGTGAATTAGATCTCAATAAAACTGTCCTATATATAAACACACAGAAGTGGAACATTTCTAAAATTTTACAATATCATATTCAAAACTGTCAGCCTTATCTTTGATCCACCTAAACAAGTTTCTAAATGACTATTTTCTTTACATATTCAGCCATACATGGCTCTTCGGCATGGCACAAAGCAAGTGAAACTTGGGCTTTTTTTCATTCTAAAGCTGAGGATCAAAAACATCATGATATTATTAGAAATACTTCGGATGAGTGAAGAAAGACAAGACATAGAAAATGATTCACAGGAAGCTTTCTCCATCTGCCAGGGTAATTTTGAGAATTCTTTGAAAAGTTCATGCCAAAGGAGTACTCTACATGATTTTGAATTATGGGGAAATTAATCAAGGCATGCAGGTACCTGGTCCCTGATTGACTTCTGCAGAAGCCGAGCTAAGAGGCACTGACACTCCAGGGACCTGTGTCCCATAGTGTAGCGGTCCTGACCTGGTAGAATTACCTAGAATTTTAAAAACGTGACAAGGGTGGAATTCCTGTATAAAGGTGTCATAAAGAAAACTCAAAACCAGGATTATACTGGGGGGAAAATACCAAGATCAATTTGCACCTTTATTCATTTTTTTTTCTTTTTAAGAAAGTGTGTATGGATAAATCTAACTTGATTTAAATAAATTTTACATGCTGAGATTTAAGGGCTTCAGTAAACTCAAATACCTGTGTAATTACTTTTTTAAAAAGCATATTAAGCTCTTCAAGTTTTCATTTTCACCAATGGAAAAAGGATGGTTTTTCAGCTTTCTAGGATGTGTACACTGTTCCAGGTGTTGCTGTGTTTACCTGATAATTACACTGACCTGTATCTCCTCTGCTCTTTTATCAGTGTGGTATCTGTAGGCTAAACAAGGGAAGGAAGAAATAAATGGCTCACAGACTGACTTTCACCGAGCTAGGACACATGGCCTTACCCTTTTGCGATGTCTCAGCTCAGTCACTTCGCCTTTCCTGATGCTGTAAAACGGGCTCAAACAGCTACCTTTTGGCCTGCTCCAAAGATTAAGTGTATGGCACAGGGTATCTGCACAATTGTGGTAGTATAATGAAATGAATGATGATCAAACTCATGTTTTCTGATTTCACAGGCTTCAAAAAACTGCTCCCTCGATTTTCAGGGTTACTGAAGTCTTTAGGCCAATTTCATGTTGATTTATGGTAAAATTAGGCTGCTGATGGGACTAAGACCAAAAGCTGGTTTTGATTTTGAAGTTTTCAATCAAACACCTGAAAGAAAATGGAAGGCCCTGGCAGCCTGTTAATCAGACTGACTAAGCCTTTCAAATCCTATATGCCCTAAGAGCCTGTGAGGCTTCCTACTTTTGGAGGGGAAAAAAAAAGACCTGGATGGGCCAAATTAATTTCTTAGTTGAGCAAGAGAACTGTTAAAAGATGCACAGGACACCAAAAAGGTCACATAATAACCCATACCCTGTGGACATCCGAGATCCAGAAACCTGAATCAGAGATAAATATTTCATAGAACATATGTTCAGCGTTTAAAAAAAAAATAGAAAACATATAGCTATAGTTCTTAGAGCTTCAAGAGTCCTATGGGGGAATCTTTAGCTTGGTGTCAAAATCTGTTGTAGAAAGAGTTCACTTTAAAAGAACTCTTTTGCTAGCTTTTAGTTTATTGATTTATTATAATATATTTGTTCACTCTGATAAATAAAAAAAGAGAGTTATCAAATGAAACCCTATCACAGGGAATTCCCTGGTTGTCCAATGGTTAGGACTCTGTACTTTCATTGTTGGAGGCCCAGGTTCAATCCCTGATTGGAGAACTAAGCTCCCACAAACTTTGAGGTGTGGCCAAAAAATCAAATATATTATAATGAACTCCATGAAACTGTATGAATAGTAATAATGATAATTTGCACTGAAATATTTTACTGACACTGAATTAAGTAGCTTATAAGCTAGTACCTGGGAACTTTTTTTTTCTGTTCAGAGTTTTTCATTTCATGTGTGTCTCACTTTACCAAAAAGGTCCATTCCTTAAAATATGAAACATACCAAGGATCCTCAATATTTATTACAATGTTACTACTTATGTAGGTGCTTTCTAAATGATCACTTTCAATGAAAAGAGCATTCTGTGTGAGCTTCAGTCTGTTCATTATTCACACTAATCTTGTCCCCCTTGATTTGATAGTAGTTTCTTTTCAAAAATCTGCCACCAATGCACGTCCTGGTGTTCTGAGAAACAGCACCTGACTCATTCCACAGTCTCTGTGAATGTGTAGACAGGGATAGGCACAGACTGCTGAACTAGGCCCCAGGGCAAAAGACCTTAGAGGTAACCTGTCCTCTCTATGGACTGTAGCCCATGTCCTCACACGTAGGAAGTGAAGTCACTCAGTCGTATCTGACTCTTTGCGACCCCATGGACTGTAGCCTACCAGGGTCCTCCGTCCATGGGATTTTCCAGGCAAGAATACTGGAGTGGGTTGCCATTTCCTTCTCCAGAGACAGGTAGGAAGGGAGCTGATGATTAGACATTCTGGAGGGACTTTACAGAGACAAAGGCAGGCAGGCAGAACTTGCTGAAAGGTGGGGGCTCACCGAGCAGCCTTCCCACTGTCCTTATCTCCAGAGCTGGCTCTTTTAAATGCAACACGTAACAACTCCCTCAAAGAATCATGACCACAGCTACTTATAGTGTTATCTTAGGAAAAGGAGGGTCTATAGGTGGTTTATCCACTTTGGGGATTATCAGACAGGGACAGCACTGTTATCCATAATGGTTCTTTTTTTTAAATATTAAAAAAAAAAAAAATCTATTCCCTTTCTGGCCACACCGTGTGGAATGTGGGATCTTAGTTCCCCAGTAAGGGGTTGATTCCCCTGCGGTGCAAGTGCAGTCTTAACCACTGAACCATCAGGGAAGTCCCAGAATGTTTCTGATCTGCCTTCCTCTTCCTTTTCATCCATCACCAGCTGTGTGTTTGGGAATAACATGCCTCCTTAATAGACAATCTTGCGAGATGGCAATAGGAGTGGAAATCTGCAGCTGCCTAACATGTTCCAAAAGCAGAAGCCAGAGGATTAAGGCTTGTGTCAGATCACAGACCCAGTTAACAAGTGATAAGATCTGCACAGGTAAAAGCAAACTTGTATGTAGGGTATAGCATAGCTTTCTAGAAAGAGAAAGAATCTATCATATCTTTTTTGAGGGCCTTTATTTCTTTAGGAAAATAAAGCACTAGGAAGCAATTTGATCAATTAGTAAACAAATGACTGTGATAAAAGCATTGAAGAATAAAGCTGCAATATCAGTACTAAATACTTTTCAGAGGTCTTAAAAGTTTATAATGAATTTAGATTCCAACTTTAATAATGAAATTCACACCATGACCTGTGTATTAAGTAGGATGAATTGGACTAATTAACTCCTGAAAAACACCATTATCCAGGCTTAGTCTAACACACTGGGCTGTCCTGTAAGTACTTGGCAGACTATTGGAAGAGAGAAAACCACCTTTAGCTAAAATATCCTGAGGTTTTGGTGATGAGCAGCCATTAATGCTGCACTGATCCCAGGCTTGTACAAAGCTTTATGCCATGGCCCTCTGCTATCTTTCTTTAGTAGAAAGCTAAATCTTTGTTCTAGCCAGAACAATACTTCCAAGGCCAAAGAGCTTTTGCAGAGAGTGTGCCATGCTCCTTATACTGGTTGTTGAGAGAAGACACTCTTTGAAATCTGTTAGCATCTACTTTTGTAAAAGGGTCCAAAGAATATTATAATTTTTGTGATTCCACTTTTATAAAAGAATTCTTCTTGCACTCGTGTGGTGCAGGAATTTTCTATAAGATGAAAATGAAACAAGCATACATGCATGCATTCAGGTGTCAAAGTGAAGTAAACCAAAACACTTAAAAAAAAAAATCTCACCTAAGTTTCATTAAAACAAAAAAAGTACAGTAAAAAGGAAAAAAATACCTTTGCAAATATAGTCTTGACATAAATTGGCAGGTCTCCATGGGGACTTCCAAAACCCCCTACAATACTAAACCCCAATCCTTCAGAGCCTTTCTCCAAAGTAATAATCTTAGGTGGAGGTGTTCTGAAAACACAATGCACGCTGTTTAATTCAAGAATAGATATTGAGAGGGAATTTCATTTTCATGGAAGAACACAGATTTGAGAGAGACTTTCATACTGCGAAACAATGAAGGTCAGCTAATCAAATCAAATTATCAGCAGTCTAGAAACTTATTTTGAATTTCCCATATTATGCCAAAATTCTGGATGTTTTAGAGGCTTCTCTTTCATAAAATCCACTGTTTTTTTAAACTACAAAATAAAGTCATGATGCTGAAGTTGTCAAAGTACTCTTCTATTTGCTTAGGTTTTAACTTTTAAAATTACTGTTTAAAGCTGAACAGAACTGTCTTTACATCTGTGAAGAACGTGCATGGAGATGGAGAGGCAGGATATCACTTGAGCTTGTTGTACCCCGCAGTCTGCAGGTGGACTTCTGAACAGGTGACGTCAGCCCGAGAGTTCAGGGAATGGCTGCTCTTTTTCTGTCTGAATATCCTCACAAGTGATCCCCACTTTGACAGAGAGTGGGAAATCCTTCTTCAAAGCCCAAGTCTAATCTTCCCTGATGCCTTTGGAAGCATTCACCCCAAGCTTCTCTGTGCTCCCTTTGTACTTGGTCTACATTTCCATACAGCACTTGACATATTCCTTGACCATCCTTCTCCTCTACCAGCCTAAAAACTCCTTCAGGCTCTACCCTCTGAGTATTCCCAGCACCAAGCACTGTGCCTGTCACAACCTCAGGATCATGACTTTGTAAATGAGAACTGAAATCTAGAAGAGAGAAACCAAGGTGAAGCAAAATGGTTAAAGAACATTTGTTTCAAATGTACCATTTGGATTGTCAAAGCTTCGTCCAGTGTGGAAGTCATCTCTCTCAGAAACAACATAGCTAAAAATTAAATTACCTGTATGGGTTCACAAGGAGTTAAGCTTAACTAACGCCAGTTTCTTATTCCTGTATGTAGTTGTCCAAAGGGTAAAAACCTAAAGGAGTTCCAGCACCCCGGGGCCTGTTGTCTTATTTGCAGATTTGTCTGTGTATCCTGGCAGTATCACTTGTTTTGCAACAGCATGCTTGTCCGAGAGGCAGCACCATCTAATATAAATGCAGCCAGTCGTGCGATATTTGCAAACTCAGAGAAATTTGCAAACCTGGGATACGAGCAACCTCTGAATATGCTGTCTGCCTCAAACACTCTTCCTCTGTGCCTTGATTTTGTCTGGCTTATTTTAAGCTTGATTTTCAGCCGCTTCCCGTTGACACCGGCTGTTTGCTGATGCACCTACTGGTTGTTTACAGCAGGCATTTATAGTAATTTCTGAATGTCTATGCCGTATATATTTTAACTGTTTCCAATGACACTCCAGCTTTTTTCAATTATTCTAAAACTCAGCTTAGGCATTTAGTGCCAAGTACACTCCCTAGTTGAGTTGTCTCTCTTCCATGGTTTCAGAGCACCCTGTGCTTACTTCTCTCTCTCATTGAACTTGGTTCTCCAGCACTTACCAACTGTTTTATAACCATGGATTTATGGGTCTGTTTTTTTAATTCTCTGGCAGTTCCATGAGAACTGGGGCAATGCCTTCGCCTATGTTTCTGAGTTTGAGTCCTCAGGACCCAGCACTTGTACAGTCTTAGGAAGGCATTCAATAAATATCTGCTGAAATAACGACATATTACCCCGATGGCTGAATGGTAATGATGTCATGAATGTGACTCTACTTTTCATCACTTTGTGGCCTTATAAGCATTCTCAGTAATAGCCCACTGGCTAGACATGAAGATTCATGTCTCCTCTTTTAAACACAGCCCCCATTTCCAAGGATATTGAGGTGGGAACCTTGAAGTCCAAAGCCATTGTTTTAGAGCTAGGCCCTGGGGCCCACCAAATCCTTAGAGACCTTCATAACTGTGCCTATTCACAATTAGAGCCTGTTTTCTTGGGGAGAGGAGGAAACCAGCTCCACTCCTCTACTGGCAACACTACATGGAGTTTGTTTCCATTTATCTCACACTTTCAATTCATTTTATTAGTTTTAATACACTTTCATGTAGAAGACTAGTAAAAACATAAATACCTTCAAATGTTAACAGTGGTCAGATTATAACGATCTTTAAATTCTTTTATGCTAGTGGTTCCCAGCCTGCTGGCAGCTGTGGGATCATAGCAAAGTACCCAGGGTAACAGGGCACCTCTGCAATTCCACAACACATTGAAGGGTGTTACATGAACACTATTCTTCACACAAGGGTCCTGATTTTCTTTTTTAAATAAAGGGCCACTATGGCTTGAAAGTATTATACTTTCATGTATTTGTCCATTTTAATAGCAAGCATTCATTATTTTCATAATGAAAAAGTAAAATGAGCCTAGTTCAATATTCTTAAGAAAAACAAACTCAAAGCTCTCATTTAAATTGATGAACAATCGGGAAAAAGTTGGGAATGGCTGTGATCATCAGATCCTTCCAAAAAATCACTCAGATCAGTCCACAAATATTTATTGAGCACTGGCTAGTGACTTGTGGAACTGGAGTAACTTCTGGGGCAGCATTTCTCAAAGTCTGCATCCCCAGCTTATCTGCAGCAACATTTCCCTGGAGAACCCAATGTTGACCACCTTCTCAGGCTCTCTGTGAATAGGCCAGAAGAATTAGCATTTTAAAATATGCCTTTTAGATTATTTTTATGGATATTCTAGTTTGAGACACACTGCTTTGAGGAGCAACTTTAATTTCAGTGACAGGTTTTAGCAAAAAAAAATGCCAGCAAGTATGACAAGAAGAGTTAACCTCAGAACAAGGTTTTAGCTTAGACACTGAGGGCACATGTTTCTCTGCATAATAACGCAGGGTGAGCCTAGGCTATAAGTCTGGGGTCTCTGGGTGGACAGGGCACAGGCACAGTGGCCAGGTGCAGTGTCTGCAGGCCCGACAGCAACAGTTCATGAAGAACTCACATGATGGAACAACGCCCTGTGAGAAGTGGAGCAACCCTGGTGTTTTCTTGGAGGTTCTCCAGGAATCAGAAAATGTAATGTGCACTATCCATTCCTCTCCCTTAGGGAGCACACTCTACAGTCTGGACGAGGTCTCACTGAGCTTTGCCCACACACTTAAGAGGCACTCTGCTTCTAGAATACTCACTCTGTGTCCTCCAGACGAAGCTCGGCAGTGGGAGAACCAATGCGGTGGCCCGTAGACAGGTTCTCAAGCTGAGTTGCTATGGCACTTACATTGGTATCTGCTACAACCTGTTGGAGGGGAGTCAGAGCAAGACAACCCATTATAAGTCAGGGGAGAATTAGAGAAATCATACTGTATCCAACTATCAGTTCTCAGTCTTACCTTATCTAACCTCTCTGTAGCATTTGACACAATGGGTTATTCTTTCTCTTAAACTGTTTTCCTCATTTGGCTTCCATAATGTTACACTTCACTAGTTTCTTTCTACCTTCTGGCCATTCCTTCATAGCTCACAAAACTCTAACTCCCAGAGGGCCACAGATTCACTCCTGGAGCTTCTTCTCTTTCCATCTCAACATCC
Source organism: Oryx dammah (assembly GCF_014754425.2). Taxonomy (NCBI): domain Eukaryota; kingdom Metazoa; phylum Chordata; class Mammalia; order Artiodactyla; family Bovidae; genus Oryx; species Oryx dammah. Next base: position 81,389,525 of record NW_024070212.1, read on the forward strand.
TTTTAGTTATTTCAGGGGATATCATATCACCTTCAGAATTTAAATATGTAATGATAATTCCTGAATCTATACCTGCAACACCACCTCTTACTTAACTCTAGACCTATGTATCCAATCACCAAGTTGACACCCCTAGCAGGATGCCCACCAGGTATCTCAAACTAATCTGTCCAACCCTGAGCCACCCCCTGGCCCCCGTCTCTGCTCCCTAGCCTTTCTTATCTCAGGTAATGCAACTGAATTCCTCCAGCCTTAGCAAATACCTTGGTGTCATCCTTGACCCCTCTTCCTTTTACAATCCTTTTCAATCCTCATGCAACTGGTCTTCCTATAAAATCATCTCTTGCTTGGAGTTTTAGAAAAGCCTCCTCACTGGCCCCCCTGCTTCAGCTCCCCACCCCAACTCAGTCCATAGCAGCTAGAATGTTTCCGTTAAAATACAGAGGATTAGTTCACTCTTCTGCTTAAAACTATCCAAAGGAAATCTGGACTCCCTTGGATAACAGGCTGAAGTTCTTAGATGGTCTATGAGGTCATCGGTAGGTGACCTGCTCAGTTATGACTCCACTTTTGTCTCCAAACTTCTTCCCCTGTGTTCACTCTGCTTCTTGAACCCAGGTCTCCTGCACTGCAGGCAGTAAAGAATCTGCATGCAAGGTGGGAGACCTGGGTTCAATCCCTGGATTGGGAAGATTCCCTGAAGAAGGGAAAGGCTACCCACTTTAGTATTCTGGCCTGGAGAATTCCATGGACTGTATAGTCCATGGGGTCACAAAGAGTCAGACATGACTGAGCGACTTTCAGTTTCACTCTGCTCCAGCTACACTGGCCTCCTGGCTTTTCCTCTAACGTGCCAGAGACATCTCCACCTTGGTGCTCTGCAACTGATGTGCATTTTGCCTGGAATTTCTGCATCCAGTATGTTCATGGCTAGCTCCTTCACTTCTCTCACGTCTTTAAAATCACCTTCTTTGGCCACCGTAACTAAAATTTCCACACCAATGTCCCAGCCCAACATTTTATATTATTTAAAAAGAAACAACAGGCCTTCAGCACAGAAACAGATGCACAGATCAGTGGAACGGAAGAGAGAACCCAGAGATCAACCTACACACCTATGGCCAATTAATCTATGCCAAAGGAGGCAAAACTATGCAATGGGGAAGAGAGTATCTTTAACAGTGGTGTTGGGAAGACCAGACAAGTACATGTAAAAGAATGAAATTAGATTTTTTTTTCATACCACATACAAACATAAATTCAGAATGGATTAAATGTAAAATTGGAAACTGTAAAACTCCTAGAAGAAAACATAAGCAGTGCACTCTTTAATATAAATCTTAACAATAATTTTTTGAATCTGTCTCCTTAGAAAAGGGAAACAAAAGCAAAAATAAACAATGGAAAGTAATTTAAAAGTTTTTGCACAAAGAAGGAAACCATCAACAAAATGAAAAGACAAATTACTGAATGGGAAAAGTTATTTGAAAATGACATGCCTTATAAGTGGTTAATATCCAAAACATATAAAGAGCTCATACAACTCAAAATATATATATATATTTAAAAAATGAACCACCTGGCTAAAAATAGTCAGAAGAGCTGACAAACATTTTCCCAAAGAAGACATATAGATGGCGAAAGGGCCCATGAAAAGATGCTCAACATCACTAATCATCCTAGATAAGCAAAGCAAAACCACAATGAGACAGCACTTTACACCTGTCAGAATGTCTATTGTCAAAAAGACCACAAATAATAAATTGGCACTAGAGAGTAAAGGGAACCCTAGTACACTGTTGGTTGGAATGTAAATTGACACTGCTGTAATGGAAAACAGTACAGAGCAATGTAAGTGTCCATCAACAGATGAATAGATAAGGACTTCCTTGATGGCTAAGATGCTGTGCTTCCGATGCAAGGATTCCATCCTTGGCTGGAGAACTAGATCCTATTAAAGATCCCACATGCTGAAACAAGGATAGAAGATTCTGTGTGCTGCAACTAAGACCCGGCACAGCCAAATAAATAAATAAATAAATATATTTTTAAAACTTCATTTTATTTTAAAATAAAAGAATCCTTGATTTAAAAAAAAAAAAACCCACATGAATGGACAAAGAAGATGAACACAATGAAACACTATTCAGTCGTGAAAAATTTGCAATTTTTGCAAAGCTTTGCATCCACATGAATGGACCTACAGGATATTATGCTTAGCAAAGTAAGTCAGAGAAAAGTACATACTGTTTTCACTTACACATGGGAACTAAAAAATAAATGAATGGATATAACAAAACATAAACAGACTCACTGATACAGAGAACTAAGTTATCCATGGGGGTATGGGAAGGGGGGAGGTGTGAGAAAGGGGAAGGGGATTAAGTACAAACTCCTGGGTATAAGATAAATAAAATACAAGGATGTCATATACAGCACAAGGAATATAGCCAATATTATATGGTGACTTTAAATAGAGTATATGTTGTACACCTGAAACTAATATTAAGACATTGTAAATCAACTGTATTTCAATTTAAAAAATTAATTAAAACAAAAGAGGCAAGAACAAGATGGCAGAGGAGCTGGTGGATGTGGAGTACATCTCTCTCCACGGATACATCAAGAATACACCTTCAGACAGAGCAATGCGTGCAGAACACCAGCTGAGAGTGGACAGGAGTACCTGACCAGTGGGAAAGAATATATAGAACCACCACGCAAAACTCGGTAGGATGAAGGAACTAGGGGGAAAACAGGAGTGTTAGTAGGACTGGCCCTGCCCTCGGCAGGTGGGGAAACTGAAGCAGGGGTCTGATCCCGACAGCGGGGCAATTGTTTGAGTCAGAGGAGAAACATTTAAGGCTGACAGTGAAACAGCTGATCTGTGGCAGCCTAAATGGAATGAGAGTCAGACAGTCCTTGCCACAGCCATACATATGCCGGGCAGGAATGCGGGTCTCCTGGAAGGGGCAGAGGCAGGAGCTGGAGTTTAGGGATTTTGGAGCAATCCCAGTTCGAGGGCTGCTGTTGACTGTGGAGAGATGGATCGAGGGGATATGAGGGAGGAGATCATGGTGGGAAATGCCTGTGGAGGAGAGCCAGGCAGCCATGAAAGCAAGGCGACACTGCTGAGTCACGCGTACGGGTTGGAGCCATCACCATAGCCTCTCTCTCTCCACGTGTCAACAACAGCAGCTGAACAATAGAGAGGCTGGACCATCAAACACTTGAGGCACTGAACTACAGAGTAGGACCCCAGCCAGGGTGCCCCTTTAAGTGCCTGATGCACTGATCTACAGAAAACGACCCCAGCCAGGGGAGCCCTCTAGATGCCTGAACGGGTGGAGCTATGGAGAAAGAGTGGCCAAAGAGGCCTTCTGATCGCCAGCTACAAGAGGCTCGAAAAAAGACTCTGATAGGGCCATAACTCCCACTGCAGAGGCAGTCTGTGTCCCTGAATACTTGGTGCCGCCAGGGTCCCCGCAAGCCAAGCAGCTGCACCATCTTCACACTCAACTCTCACTGGGGCAGAGCTGCCACAGGCAAAAAAAAAAAAAAAGTCTCGTGTTTATGTGCATAGGGTCGCTTTGGTCCTGTCTGACTCTTCGCCACCCTGTAGACTGTGGCCTGTCAGGCTTCTCTGCCAGAGAGGGGGTTCTCCAGGCAAGAATACTGAAGCGTATTGGCCAATTCTAGTTGCCATACCCTTCTAGAGAACTATATTTCTACTACCCTAGCCACCAGCCCCCCTGAGTACCTGGTGCTGCCAGCACCACTGCGAACCAATCAGCTGCATCACCTCCATACCTGGCCTTCACAGGGGCAAACCCAAGCCCTCCAGGCCAGCCTCAGGAGCAAATCCCAGTGGACAACCCACATGTAGAGGTGGAAATAAAACCACAATTGAAACCAAGGGGCAGTGCAGCTAAGGAAGAAGACCCAAAACCTTCCTACCAGCTGTACAAGCTGCAGATTAAATCCACACATCAACTAAGCAGACTCTGTGTCTATGGAATATATAAAAGGTCATTGAGAGCTCCCACAAAATAAAACGCCCTAGCTCTGATAGCTGTGGACATTGGAGGCAAGAACACACAGGAGCAGGACAAGATTAGAATGTGAGCAGCCCCCACAGCAGGTCCAGAGATCAGTACAGTGTTGGAGGGCATCCTAGGGAGGTAAGGTGGACTGTGACTCCCAGCGAGGGAAAGGACTGACAGCAGTGACTCAAGAAAGACATTTATTATTCTTATTTTTTGACTTGTTTTGTAGATTCTTTTGGATTCCCTCCCGCCCTCCCGCCCCCACCGCCCCAACCCCAGTCTGTTGTAGTTGTCAATTTTATTGTCACTAAGAAATCCAATTAAGCTTTTGAGCTTTTTTTTTTCTTTTTCCTCAGTCACATTTTTTATTGTCGTTATAAATCTCTGCCTCTGTGATGGGGTTTTGCAGTTCTGTGGAGTTTTCCTCTTTTTTTTTTCTTTTCTCTTTTTTAAATTAAAAATTTTAAACCTATTATTATTTTTCTACATTTATTCTTTGTTTGCTTTTCCTACTGTTCTTTTCCCCTTGCAGTTAATCTGTAACGTATATAAATCTTCTTTATCTACCTGTTTAACTTTGCATATCTATTCTTTCTTCTTTTCTTTCTCTCCTTTCCTCTCAACATATTTGTAGGTTTATTTTCATTGCTTTATTCCCCAATTGGCACCTTGCTTCAGTTTTGTTTTCCAGTTTGTGCTTTAACTAGTTTTGTTCTGGTAGATATAATTTTTGGTTTCCTTTGTTTGCCAGGTCAATCTATTGTACTTAATTTTTGTTGTACTGTTTTGATTTTGCTTATGGGTGTGTGTATATGTGTATATTCAGTCACACTTTCTACTGTTGTATAAACCTCTGCCTCTACGCTGGGCTCTTGCAGTTTTGTGGAGTTTTCCTTTTTACCCCCCTTTTCTTTCTTCTTCCGTTTTTTTTTTTTTTCTCTTTTTATAATTTTAATTTTTAATTTTTTTAAACCTATTATATTTTTTCTACATTTATTCCTTCACTTGCCTTTCCTACTGTTCTTTTCCCCTGGCAGTTAACCTTTAATGTATATAAATCTTCTTCATCTACCTCTATTTACCTTTGTATATTGATTCTTTCTTTCTTTCCTTTCCTCTCAACATATTTGTTAGTTTTGTTTTCATTGCTTTATTCCCCACTTGGCACATTGCTTCAGTTTTGTTTTCCAGTTTGTGCTTAACTTAGTTTTGTCCTTAACTGGTAAATATAATTTTTTATTTCCTTTGTTTGCTGGGTCAATCTACTGCTTTATTTTTGTTGGGCTGTTTTCACTTTGCTCATGGGTATATATGTATATATGTATATTCCATTATTTTAATTATTATTTGCCTGATTTTCTAACTGCCATTTGCCTGGTGTTCATCTTTGGTTTCTCATTTTCAGATATCGGTTTTACCCTCCCTTAATGTCATAACAAACCACTTGTGGAATCTTCCTTCCTGACCAGAGATCAAACCCTGAGCCTTTGGAGTGGGAGCACTGACTCCAAGATCCTAGACTACCAGAGAATTAACCCTAGGGAATATCAAATAATGAGAACTCACACACTTGAATACAAGACCTGGCATCACCCAACCACCAGTAGCACCCTGTGCAGGACACCTCATCTAAACAACAAACAAAACAAAAATACAAACCCAATCATCAGCAGACAGGATTACTACCTCACTCAACCTTGCCCATCAGAGAAAAAACAAACAAACAAAAACTCAGCACAAATCTCATCCTATACGAACCTCACACAAACCACTGGACCAACCTTAGGAGGGCAGAAACCGAAAGGAAGAAAGAATTCAACCTTCCTCAAGGAAAGAATTCAACTTTCCTTGAAGCCTGGGAAAAGGAGGCTGCAAACACAATAACTTAAAATAAAAAAAAAAAAAAGAAAAGTCAAAGAAATACTGCACAAATGAAGGAACAAACCAGAAACACAGAGGTTCAAATAAATGAACAGGAAATAGGAAATTACCTGAAAAATAATTCAGAATAATGATAGTAAAGATGATCAAAAACCTTGAAAACAAAATGGAGAAAATGCAAGAATCAATTAACAAAGACCTAGAAGAATTAAAGAGTAAATGTACAGAGACAAATAACACAACTACTGAAATTAAAAATACTCTAGAAGGAATCAATATCAGAATATCTGAAGCAGAAGAACGAATCAGTGAGCTGGGAGATAAAATGGTGGAAATAACTTCTGAAGAGCAGAATAAAGTAAAAAGAATGAAAAGAGCTGAGGACCGTCTCAGAGGCCTCTGGGACCATATGAAATGCACCAACATTCGAATTATAGGGGTCCCAGAAGAAGAAGGGGAAAAAAAGGATATGAGAAAAATTTTGAAGATTATAGTTGAAAATTTCCCCATTGTGGAAAAGGAAATAGCCAATCAAGTCCAAGAGGCATGAAGAGTCCCATACAGGATAAACCCAAGGAGAAATATGCCAAGACACATGCTAATCAAACTAACAAAGACTAAACACAAAGAAAGAATATTAAAAGCAGCAAGAGAGAAGCAATAAGTAACATATAAGGGAAACCCCATATGCTTAACAGCTGATCTTCCAGCAGAAACTCTGCAGGCCAGAAGGCAAAGGCAGGATATATTTAAAGTGCTGAAAGGGAAAAATCCACAACCAAGATTAATGTACCCAGCAAGAATATCATTCAAAATTGATGGAGAAATAAGTAGCTTTTCAGACAAACAAAAGTTAAGAGAATTCGGTACCACCAAGCCAGCTTTACAACAAATGTTAAATGGACTTATATAGTCAAGATATACAAGAGAAGAAAAAAGACCTACAAAACCAACCCCAAACAATTACAAAATGGCAATAGGAACATATACATCAATAATTACTTTCAAAGTAAATGGATTAAATGCTCCAACCAAAAGACACAGACTGGCTGAATGGATACAAAAACAAGACCCATATATACTCTGTCTACAAGAAACTCACTTCAGACCTCAAGACACATATAGACTGAAAATGAGAGTATGGAAAAATATATTCCATGCAAATGGGAAGCAAAAGAAAGCTGGAGTAGCAATCCTCATATCAGACAAAATAGACCTTAAAATAAAGATTACAAGAGATAAGGAAGGACACTACGTAATGATCAAGGGATCAATCCAAGAGGAAGGCATAACAATTGTAAATATCTATGCACCCAACATGCTGCTGCTGCTGCTAAGTCACTTCAGTCATGTCCGACCCAGTGTGACCCCATAGATGGCAGCCCACCAGGCTCCTCTGTCCCTGGGATTCTCCAGGTAAGAATACTGGAGTGGGTTGCTATTTCCTTCTCCAATGCATGAGAGTGAAAAGTGAAAGTGAAGTCACTCAGTCGTGCCCGACTCTTTGCGACCCCATGGACTGTAGCCCACCAGGCTCCTCCGTCCATGGGATTTTCCAGGCAACAGTACTGGAGTGGGTTGCCATTTCCTTCTCCAATGCACCCAACATAGGAGCCCCTCAATATACAAGACAAACACTAACAGACATAAAAGGAGAAATTGACAGTAACACAATAATAGTAGGAGACTTTAACACCCCACTCACACCAATGGACAGATCATCAAAACAGAAAATTAATAAGGAAACACAAGTCTTAAATGATACATTAGATGAGATGGATCTCATTGATATCTTCAGGACATTCCATCCAAATGCAGAATACACCTTCTTCTCAAATGGAACATTCTCCAAGATAGACCACATCTTGGGTCACAAATCAAACCTCAGTAAATTTAAGAAAATTGAAATCGTTACAAGTATCTTCTCTGACCACAATGCTATGAGACTAGATATCAATTACAAGAAAAAAACTGTAAGAAACACAAACACATGGAGGCTAAACAACATGTTTCTAAGTAACCAACAGGTTACTGAAGAAATCAAAAGGGAAATAAAAAAATTTCTAGAAACAAATGACAATGAAAACACAACAACTCAAAATCTATGGGATGGAGCAAAAGCAGTTCTAAGAGGAAGTTTATAGCAATACGATCCTACCTCAAGAAACAAGAAAAACATTGAATAGACAACCTAACCTTACACCTAAAGCAACTGGAAAAAGAAGGAAAAAGCCCAAAATTAGTAGAAGGAAAGAAATCACAAAGATCCAAGTGGAAATACATTAAAAAACGAAAAAAGCAATAGTAAAGATTAATAAAACTAAAAGCTGGTTCTTTGAGAAGATAAACAAAGTTAACAAACTCTTAGCCAGACTCATCAAGAAAAAAAGAGAGAATAATCAAATCAACAAAATTAGAAATGAAAAGGGCAAGGTTACAACAGACAATGCAGAAATACAAAGGATTATAAGAGACTATTATGAACAACTCTATGGCAATAAAATGGATAACCTGGAAGAAATGGACAGATTCTTAGAAAAGTTCAATCTTCCCAGACTGAATCAGGAAGAATTAGAAATTATGAACAACCCAACTACAAGCACTGAAATTGAAGCTGTGATCAAAAATCACCCAAAAAACAGAAGCCCAGGACCAGATGGCTTCACAGAATAAGTCTATCAAACATTTAGAGAAGAACTAATGCCTATCCTTCTAAAACTCTTTCAAAAATTGCAGAGGAAGGAACACTTCCAAATTCATTCTACAAGGCCACCATCACCCTGATACCAAAACCAAAGACAACACACAAAAAAGAAAACTACAGGCCAATATCACTGATGAACATAGATGCAAAAATCTTCAACAAAATTCTAGCAAACAGAATTCAGCAACACATCAAAAAGCTCATACACTATGATCAAGCTGGGTTTATTCCAGGGATGCAAGGATTCTTCAATATATACAAATCAATCAATGTCATACACCATATTAAGAAACTGAAAGATAAGAAGCATATGATAACCTCAATAGATGTATAAAAAGCCTTTGACAGAATTCAGCACTTGTTTATGATTAAAACTCTTCCAAAAAATGGGCATAGAAGGAACCTACCTCAACATAGTAAAGGCCATATATGATAAGCCTATAGCAAACAATATTCTCAATGTTGAAAAACTGAAAGCATTCCCCTAAGATCAGAACAAGACAAAGGAGTCCACTTTCACCACTGTTATTCAACATAGTTCTGGAAGTTCTAGCTACAGCAATCAGAGAAGAAAAAGAAATAAAAGGAATCCAGATCAGAAAAGAAGTCAAGCTCTCACTATTTGCAGATGACATGATACTGAACATCAGTTCAGTTCAGTTCAGTAGCTCAGTCGTGTCCAACTCTTTGCGACCCAATGAATCGCAGCACACCAGGCCTCCCTGTCCATCACCAACTCCCGGAGTTCACTCAGACTCACGTCCATCGAGTCAGTGATGCCATCCAGCCATCTCATCCTCTGTCGTCCCCTTCTCCTCCTGCCCCCAGTCCCTCCCAGCATCAGAGTCTTTTCCAATGAGTCAACTCTTCGCATCAGGGGCCAAAGTACTGGAGTTTCAGCTTTAGCATCATTCCTTCCAAAGAAATCCCAGGGTTGATCTCCTTTATAGAAAACCCTAAAGATAGTATCAGAAAGTTACTACAGCTAATCAGAGAATATAGCAAAGATGCAGGATAAAAAATCAATACACAGAAATCACTTGCATTTTTACATACTACCAATGAAAAATCAGAAAGAGCAATTAAGGAATCAATCCCATTCACCACTGCAACCAAAAGAATTAAATATCTAGGAATAAACTTACATAAGGAGATGAAAGAACTGATTCAGAAAACTATAAGACACTAATGAAAGAAATAAAAAATGACATAAACAGATGGAGAGATATTCCATGTTCCTGGGTAGAAAGAATCAATATTGTGAAAATGACTATACTACCAAATGCAATCTACAGATTTAATGCAATCCCTATCAATTTACCAATGGCATTTTTTCACACAACTAGAACATAAAATTTCACAATTCATATGGAAACACAAAAGACCTCAAATAGCCAAAGCAGTCTTGAGAAAGAAGAATAAAGCTGGAGGAATCAACCTTCCTGACTTCAGGTTATACTACAAAGCTACAGTCATCAAGACAGCATGTTATTGGCACAAAAACAGAAATACAGACCAATGGAACAAGATAGAAAGAGCAGAAATAAATCCATACACCTATGTGTGCCTTATTTTTTACAAAGGAGGCAAGAATATACAATGGGGCAAAGACAGCCTCTTCAATAAATGGTGCTAGGAAAACGGGACAGCTACATGTAAAAGAATGAAATTAGAACACTTCTTAACACCATAAACAAAGATAAACTCAAAATGGATTAAAGACCTAAATGTAAGACCAGAAACTATAAAACTCTTAGAGGAAAACATAGGCAGAACACTTAGAATGACATAAATCAAAGCAAGATCCTCTATGACCCACCTAGAATAATGGAAATAAAAACAAAAGTAAACAAGTGGGGCCTGATTAAATTTAAAAGCTTTTGCACAGCAAAGTGTGCTATAAGCAAGGTGAAAAGACAACCCTCAGAATGGGAGAAAATAATAGCAAATGAAACAACTGAAAAAGGCTTAATTTCTAAAATATACAAGCAGCTCATACAATTCAATACCAGAAGAACAAGTAACCCAATCAAAAAGTGGGAAAAAGACCTAAACAGACAGTTCTCCAAAGAAGACATACAGATGGCTAACAAACACATGAAAAGATGCTCAACATCTCCCATTATTAGAGAAATGAATCAAAACTACAATGAGATATCACCTCACACTGGTCAGAATGGCCCCCATCTGGAGAGAAGGGAAACTTGCACTGTTGGTGGGAATGTAAATTGATATAGCCACTATGGAAGTCGGTATGGAGATTCCTTAAAAAAACCAGGAGTAAAACCAATCTCACTCCTAGGCATACACCCTGTGGAAACCAAAATTGAAAGAGACACATGTATCTCATTGTTCATTGGAGCACTATTTACAATAGCTAGAACATAGAAGCAACCTAGATGTCCATTGACAGATGAATGGATAAAGAAGTTGTGGTACATATACACAGTGGAATATTACTCAGCCATAAAAAGGAACACATTTGAGTCAGTTCTAATGAGGTGGATGGACCTAGAACCTATTATACAGAGTGAAGTGAGTCAGAAAGAGAAAGATAAATACCATATTTTAACACATATATAAGGAATCTAGAAAAATGGCACTGAAGAATTTATTTACAGGGCCACAATGGAGAAACAGAGAATAGACTTATGGACATGGGGAGAGGGCAGGAGAGGGTGAGATGTATGGAAAAGAGTAACATGGAAACTTACATTACCATAGGTAAAATAGATAGCCAATGGGAATTTGCTATATGGCTCAGGAAACTCAAACAGGGGCTCTGTATCAGCCTAGAGCAGTGGGATGGGGAGAGAGATGGGAGGGTGTTTCAAAAGGGAGGGAATATATGTATACCTATGGCTGATTCATGTTGAGGTTTGACGGAAAACAGCAAAATTCTGTAAAGCAATTATCCTTCAATAAAATATAAACTTTTAAAAAAATTGAGTAAAAAAAAAAGAAGAAACTGGCCCAAAATAGAGCCACATATGCTAAGCCCTCCAAGGACTTAACACCTAGCCTAACTGCAGTTTCAGCTGCTCCTTGGAGTGGAATTTTAAACCAATCAGTCTGGAATTTCTTCATCAAGACCAATCGGAGACTCTACTTAATAAGTTCTACCAGAAATAATCCACTCTTTTAACTTTTTATCCTACCCTCCTTCCTATAAAAGCCTTTCAGTTTTGTATAGAACCTTGGAGTGCCATTCTATTTGATAAATGGGATGCATCCCAGTTATCATGAATAATAATAATTCATGAATAATGATATAATTCATGAATAATAATATTCATGAATTATTGAATAAAGACAAACAGACCTTCAAATTTACTGAGTTTAATTTTGTTTAACAATCTCCTCCTTCCCTGCTTTATGTTTTCTTACTACCATTACTATCTAATTAACTATATATATATTTTGCCTTGTCTTGTCTTGTCTTGGAAGCGTGAAAGTGAAAGTTACTCAGTCGTGTATGACTCTTTGTGACCCTATGGACTATACAATCCATGGAATTCTCCGGGCCAGAATACTGAGTGGGTTGCCTTTCCCTTCTCCAGGGTATCTTCCCAACCCAGGGATCGAACCCAGGTCTCCTGCATTGCAGGCAGATTCCTTACCAGCTGAGCTACAAGAGAAGCCCTGTCCTGTCTTATCACTTCATATTAGCATGTGAGGACATGAAGTTTGTCTGTTTTATTCACCACCGTATCCCCTTTATGTAGAATATGTCTACATAGGTGTTCAAGTAATATCTGATGAATGAAAGAACATCTCTTGATTTCCTATGATTTGTGTTTGTTCTTGTTGTTGTTCAGTCACTCTGTCATGTCTGACTCTTTGCAATTCTGTGGACTGCAGCATGCCAGGCTTCCCAGTCCTTCATCTCCTGGAGCTTGCTCAAGCTCATGTCCATTTAGTCGGTGATGCCATCCAATCGTCCTCTGTTGTCCCCTTCTCCTGCCTTCAATCTTTCTCAGCATCAGGGTCTTTTTCAATGAGTCAGCTCTTTGAATCAGGTGGCCAAAGTACTGGAGCTTCAGCTTCAGCATCAGTGCTTCCAATGAACATTCAGGATTGATCTCCTTTAGGACTGACTGGTTAGAACTCCTTGCAGTCCAAGGGACTCTGAAGAGTCTTCTCCAACACCACAGTTTAAAAGCATCCATTCTTCAGCCCTCAGCTTTCTTTGCCAGCTTTCACATCCATACATGACGACTGGAAAAACCATAGCTTTACCTAGATGTACCTGTGTCAGCAAAGTTATGTCTCTGCTTTTTAATATGCTGCCTAGGTTTGTCATAGCTTTTCTTCCAAGAATCAAGTGTCTTTTAATTTCATGGCTGCAGTCACCATCTGCAGTGATTTGGGAGCCCAAAAAATAAAGTCTATTATTGTTTCCATTGTTTCCCCATCTATTTGCCATGAAGTGATGGGACCAAATGCCATAATCTTAGTTTTTTGAATATTGAGTTTTAAGTCAGGTTTTTCACTCTCCTCTTTCACCTTCATCAAGAGGTTCTCCAGTTCTTCTTCACCGATTCGCATTTAGATGGTCCCAAACAAAAGTATGGCACAAACAAAGAGTGGTGCAGTGGTAAGGAATCTGCCTGCCAAAGTAAGAGATGCAGATTTGATCCCTGGGTCAGAAAGATCTCCCAGGATAGGAAATGACCACCCACTCTGGTATTCTTGCCTGGGAAATCGCATAGAGAGAAGAGCCTGGCAGGCTATAGTCCTGAGTCAAAAAGAGTCAGACGTGACTGAGGGACTGAGCACACACACAAACTGAATGTAAATTATCAGTTATATTTCTATTCTGCAAAAATATTGCAAAGAATTAAGAAGAAATGTGGTATACCTCTGACAGAAAGAAGATCTGAAGTTGTTTTTGCCACTTAAATGGTACTATGCTTAAGTTTCAGTTTCTTCACCGGTTAAACAGGATTCATAAAAAACCTGCCTTATAAGCTTATTCTGGAGTTGTCTTCTACCTCAGCTAGTTATCCAAACTTCTTTCTCAAGGGCTCCTGGGCTATCCTTGCTTCTGATGAACTGTCCTTCTAGATGATATTAGCACACAGCAAGTTCCTTAAACAGTTCCTTAGACAGCAAGGAGATCAAACCAGTTAATCCTAAAGGAGAACAACCTTGGATATTCCTTGAAAGGACTGATGCTGAAGCTGAAGCTCCAACACTTTTCGGCCACCTGGTTCGAAGAGCTGACTCACTGGAAAAGACGCTAATGCTGGGAAAGACTGAGGGCAAGAGGAAAAGGGGTGACAGAGGATGAGATGGTTGGAGGGCATCATCGACTCAGTGGACATGAGTTTGAGCAAACTCCAGGAGATAGTGAAGGACAAGGAAGCCAGGCATGCTGCAGTCCATGGGGTCACAAAGAGTCAGACAGGGCTGAGAGACTGAACAACAACAATGGGGTGAAAGGACTTTACCTAACAGCCATGCAAGAGCTTGATTTGATTGCAGTTTCAGGATAAGCCAACAGAGGGCATGACTACCAAAATACGAATAAGTAAGCTTAGTTGCATCTGCTAATAGTTTGGCCCTGGCTGGATCAGAACACATTTTGGGTGAAGCATCCTATTCTGGGGGGAAAACACTGTTTTGCATAAGTTATAAGATCTTCTAGAAACACTATCATATAAAGAATGAATGAATTGGGGGATATTTAGGATAAACAACAAAAAGGAAAACGATAAACTGTCCTCTACACTTCCCACCAGTTTCCTTTCCTCTCCTCCCCAGCAAGTGTAGTGGAGGAATTATCTTTGCATGTGACTTAAGTAATCCTACCTCCTCTCAGCCTACATCATTTTCAAAAGCCCACTCCGTTCCAGTTGCCATCCCCAGGGTCCGACCCGGACTTCAAGACCCCGTCTCTGGCTTTCCTCCTGCTGCTGGGCCACTCTTCTATCTCTACTATTCTACATACCCCTCATGGCTCAGGCCTGGCTGCTTCCCACTTGTACACTCAGGATCTAGGGTATAGCATCCACATTCCCACAGCTTTCAGTTCCAACCATGTGCTGACAATTCCCAGCTTAGTTTGTTATATCCAATTGCCAACTCAGAATCTGCATTTTACTACCTCAAAGCCTTATTAAAATTAATACAACCAAATCCAAATTCTTGATCCAACAACAAAATCCCTTCAATTCATTTTCCTTTTAGTTTTCCTCTTCTGAGTAGATAGCACCTCCAGCTGCCTAATTAGAAACCCACTAGGTATAATCTTGAAAATACCCGATTGATTGCTGGCTGGTGATTGCCCAGCTGGAAAGGTGCTAGGATGCTAACCATACTAATGCTTATTCTGAATAATCTACCACCAAATCCTCTGGACTCTACCTCCAAAATATTTCTCAAGTCTGCTTTCTGTCATCTCCCTAGTGACCATCCTAATTCAATCCATCATCACTGGTTGCCTTTTACCTGAAATCCCCACTTACTCTCTTCTACACAACAGACAGTTATTGTTTGAAATATAAAATGGATAATGACCCTCCCCTGCTTAAATCCTTTCAGTGGTCTCTCTATACAAGTGTCCTTTCCAGAATTACTCCTCTAATCCCATCTATATCATCCCCTCCTCCCCACATTCCACAGTTCTTTCTGCCTGGAGTCCTTTCCCCTGCCCAATCTGGTTTGGCCCCTGAAGCTAAACCAGTTGGCCTGGCATCAGCTTAAAAGTCACTTCCATTATACTAACCTTCTTTGATTACCTATGTTTAATTTTTCCTGTTTTCCTCTCTGTAGCACTCTGAATATCCCTCACAAATTGTCATGATATTAATACATTTTGTATGATTGTTAACAGTCTTTCCAACCAGTCCATCCTAAAGGAAATCAGTGCTGAATATTCATTGGAAGGACTGATGCTGAAACTGAAACTGCAATACTTTGGCCACCTGATGCAAACAACTGACTCATTGGAAAAGACCCTGATGCTGGGAGGGATTGGGGGCAGGAGGAGAAGGGGACGACCCAGGATGACATGGCTGGATGGCATCACCGACTCAATGGACATGAGTTTGAGTGAACTCTGGGAGCGGGTGATGGACAGGGAGGCCTGGCGTGCTGTGATTCATGGGGTTGCAAAGAGTCAGACACGACTGAGTGACTGAACTGAACTGAAAACCTTCTTAAGGAATAGAGCACATGGGGTTCAATTTTCTGAATTTCCACAGAACAGAGTGAGATTGGTTTGGGGTCGTTTTAAGAAGAAAAAATTCTAGCAGCTAAGGCAGTTACAGAATGGAAAGGCTCAGCTGGTTAGGATAGGAGCCTCTGCAAAGGAAGCACTCAAGTAGAGACTCAAACTCTATGGATTTAGGATATGGTGAAGGGGATTCCTATGTTGTAGTTGTTGTTTAGTTGCTAAGTCACGTCTGATTCTTTCGTGATCCTGTGGACGGTAGCCCACCAGGCTTCTCTGTCAGTGGGACTCTCCAGGCAACCATGGAGTGGGTTGCCATGCTCTCCTCCAGGGGATCTTTCGAACCCAGGAATTGAACCTGCATCTCTTATGTCTCCTGCATTGGCAAGTGGGTTCTTTACCACTAGTGTCACCTGGGAAGCCCAGGTGGTGTCAGGCAAATCACCTGGTGAGAGGGTACAGACCTGGTCTTGGATGCTCACACAAGGAGATGTGCCTCATCCTGCATATAATGAACTAGAGTCTACACATGGAGCCATGTGATCCACGGGGTCGCAAAGAGTCAGATACGACTGAGCAACTTCACTTTCACACATGGACCCAGGAAGAGTGAAGGGCAGAGCCAAACAAGCAGCTGAAAGCAGAGCTGAACTTCACAGTGGGTGCTTAGCAACAGGAGGGAAAGATGCACCCTCCTCACCCAGTACTACATGGAGAGGGTTTGGGATGTAGGAAATACACACTCCATGGATGTTCTAGGAAGAAAGTTTTTGAACCTTAATAAACTTTCAGGAGCCCATATAAACTGTGAAACCGAAGTCATAGTTCTATTTGGGTAAAAGTCTAGCTAGAAAATACAAAAACATTTGGCAGCGCCATCTTACAGGGTGGTAAGGCCTCTTGCTTGATCCCTACCCTGAAATATAAAGGGGTAGACAACTGATATTAAATCCTAGGAGC
Organism: Oryx dammah; assembly: GCF_014754425.2. NCBI lineage: Eukaryota > Metazoa > Chordata > Mammalia > Artiodactyla > Bovidae > Oryx > Oryx dammah. The sequence continues at coordinate 81,406,293 of NW_024070212.1, forward strand.
AACTTAGGATGCCCCAGCTCCTGCCTCTTTTTCAGAAGTGGAATACAAGGGGCTGGATAGGAAATGGGGAGGATTTTCACTGATAGGTCTTTTGCAGAGAAACAAAGAGATAAACCCATCATCCTCAGAATGGCTTGATAGCCCCAAGGCATCTGCATCAACAGTCTTGGTCTTAAGAGTCGATTGGTCTTCCAGACTTGTAGAAGGAGATAATCTGATCTTGGAAAGGTATGCTCAGCTAGTTATAAGTTTGAGGAGACAAAGACGTGTCTGATTCTTGTTCAGCCCTGCTGTCTGAAGTGCTCTTCGCCCAGCAGCACCAGGGACCAGGCATGGAGGTAAGACTGGAAGACAGCATAATTTGTGTGTTTAACTTGTGAGGAAGGGGGAGGCCATCAGGCTAACAGGAAGTCTGCTCTTTTTTTGCTGTTGCTGTTGTTTAAAGTAAATCTTGAACTACTGGGTGCAAACTTCCATGGTAGATTCCGAGGACAGCAAATGTGTTCCTCACTCTACAACAAGCAGGCTTGCCACTGCTGTCACCTAGTGTCAGGGGCAGACACAGACATTCTAAGTGGAGAGGGAGTGGGGGAATGGACAGGGATTCTGGGGTAAGGCAGAGAGGCTTCCGGGTCCTGAGGTGATGAGGTCTAAGGTCTGTGCAACCTGAATGAGCCGGGGTGCCTGGAGTCCTTGGACCTGGTGAGGGCGAGTTCCAACTTGTAGGACCCACAACCTATGGTCTGGCCCTTTTACATCACTCAGGTCAGCAACTCTTCCCCTCATCCCTTGCGCCCAGGGGCCCGGAGGAGGCAGATGTGCTCTTTGCTCCCACTTACCCTTCACAGTCATTAGTGAAGTGAAGTCACTCAGTCATATCCGACTCTTTGCAACCCCATGGACTGTAGTCTACCAGGCTCCTCCGTCCATGGGATTTTCCAGGCATGAATACTGCCATTTCCTTCTCACAGTCATTAACCTGGTTCAAAACCTGCAAGTCCTCTAAGTCTCTGTTCTTCTCCATTGTTGCACATGGTACTGTGATAAGCATCCCAAGAGAGGCGCTTTAAGATGGAGAACTAGATATGGAACTGCTGGGTGATGGGGATACATGTATTAAATTAATAGAGTGTCCTAAGCTGCCATGTGGGTTCACCAGCTTAGACTCACCAGATGCTTAATGAAAGTACTTTGTTTTTTCATATCTCTGCAACCGTGTTAGGGTCAAACATTCAGTAAATGTCTACCTGAGCAGAGGGAGGCCACTGACCCAAAGGAGGAGGAGGAGGAGGTCTCTTCCCCTGAGGAGAGGGAGACCATGGACTTGAAAGAAGGAAAGGAAGCTTCCCGACCTCGGGAGCGGCAGAATATTGATTTGGAGGGAGAGGAAGAGGAAATCACTTCACCTGAGGAGGGGGAGACTTGTGAAAGGAAAGAAGAGAAGGAGGAAGGCACTTCACTCGAGGGCAAGATGTGTGAAATGAAGGATGGGGAAGAGGCCGTATCCTTTCAACTTACGGAACAAAGAGAGACCCGTGAACCCCTGGAAGAGGAAGAGCCAATAAGCGTGTTTCCCCCTCCAAATGAATTCTCCCCTCACTCCGTGTTTCCCCCTCCAACTGCCCCAACCCCTCACTCTGTGTTTCCCCCTCCAACTGCCCCAACCCCTCACTCCGTGTTTCCCCCTCCAAATGAATTTCCCCCTCCCAGAGCATTTCTCCTTCAATATTTATCTCCTTAGATCTTTGTCTCCTCAAACCTTGACCTTAGGAAGGTATCTGTTCTGATATGCTCTCTCTTCCTGCCTTACTTAGGTCCTTGTGGCATTTAATTTTTTTGTTAAAAATAAAACTATGTTCAATCGAAATTGTATGTTCTATATCAGGGCCATGTATGTTGGTACATTTTCTAATTGAATAATAAAACACAAGTCTTTATTGCATAGACCCTAGGATAAGTACCTTTGCTCAAAAACAGGTTTGGGGTGGATTATGTTTTGAAGAATTAAAAAGTGAAAATATTTTCCAGGTAAGTATTTACATTGCATCAAATGTACATCCAGGACATTACAATGCATAAAAGCTTGGGCTTCATGCCTAGAACTTTCCTGACTTGCTGGTCTTATAAAAGAATGAGATCAGCCTTTAGATCTGTTAAGACCCAAATCTTATAATGAGCTTCCCTGGTGGCTCAGTGGCAAAGGATCCTGCAATGCAGGAGAAACATGTTTGATCCCTAGGTTGGGAAGATTCCCTGGAGTAGGAAAGGGCAACCCACTTCAGTATTCTTGCTTGGGAAATCCCACGGACACAGGAGCCTAGTAGACTGTAGTCCATGGGGTCACAAAAGAGTTAGGCATGGCTTAGCAATTAAACGACAACAACAAAATCTTGTAGTACAAAATACAAACTCCACACTCATGCCCAACCTGCATCCTAGATCCACAGTACAAATACACTAGAGACAGACAGAAAGACTGTCAAGTTAAGGTGACCCCTGAGAAAGTCGGCATCTTAAGATGAGGGCACATTATAGAACAAAATGAGCTTGCTTTGTCCCATGCCTGGCATTTGGTGTAACTTAATGAAGTAGAAAGCACATCTGATTAAAGCTTTCATTTAGAATCTAGTGACACTGATTCTAGTAACATCAGAATATACTGATTTTAATGTATCTGTTTTAAAAACATGGTCTGAAGCGTGAAATGTTTTAAGTTTGGAATGGAGTGAAAGTAAAGTCACTCAGTCGTGTCTGACTCTTTGCGACCTCATGGACTATAACCTCGCCAGGCTCCTCTGTACATGGGATTTTCCAGGCAAGAGTACTGGAGTGGGTTGCCATTTCCTTCTCCAGGGGATCTTCCCAACCCAGGGATCAAACCTGGGTCTCCTGCATTGCAGGCAGACGCTTTACCCTCTGGGCCACCAGGAAACACAAAAATTTAATAAGAAGAAGCAAAGTGACTTGGCCACATCACCATCTGATGGCACACATCTCAAATGCCGCCTAGAAAACCACAACACTTCCAGGATTTTAAGAGGAATTTTAGCCTTCTCTGACTTCAAGACAATGTTATTATAATGAGAGTAATAAAGTGTGTGTCGTGTCCGACTCTTGGTGATTCCATGGACTGTAGCCCACCAGGCTCCTCTGTCCATGAGATTCTCCAGGCAGGAATACATTTGGAGTGCCATTCCTCCTCCAGGGGATCTTCCTAGCCCAGGGATCAAACCCACATCTCTTATGTCTCCTGCACTGGCAGGTGGGTTCTTTATCACTAGGACCACCTGGGAAGCAATGACAGACAGACAGCAATAAAGAATCACTTATTTAATGCTTCCCTGGTAGCTCAGACAGTAAAGAATCTGCCTGCCAATGCAGAAGACCCCAGTACAATCCCTGGTTTGGGAAGATCCGCTGGAGGAGGAAGAGGCAACCCATCCCAGTGTTCTTGCCAGGGCAATACCATGGACAGAAGAGCCAGGAGGGCTACAGTCCACAGGGTCGCCAAGAGTCAGACACGACTGACAGCCTAACACTTTCACTTTCCACTTTATTTCATGCTTAACACTTACGCTGATGCTGATACGGAGAAGGCAATGCCACTTATAATCCACTACTTTTACTAAATGTTACACCTCATTTAATTCTCACAGCAACCTTGGAAGAAAGGAGCAATGATCCAGTTTTCTAGAGGAAGCTGAAGAGTTAAGAGGATTCAAAAATACTCAGCTTTCTGACACTAAAACCTACATGTCCTACAGAACTTACCTGAGGTCAACACTTCAACTTTCAAACTGTTAGCTCTTGGTCCTTTTCCTGAAGTTTATCACCCTCTTTCTGGCACCACTTGGCTTTCTACCCATAAGGAACCCTCACAGATAGCTGGTCTTAACCCTGGCCACATAATAAATCATGTGGGAAGCTTTAAAATATTCCAATGTTCAAGCCACATCCCAGACCAATTAATTCCATGGGGTGAGACCCAGGAACTGAGTCAGCAATTTGATTGGGCAATCAAGTTTTAAGAACTACTCACATGTACCTTTATAAAGAGGGGATACTGGTAGGCTGAGATCGGTATTCCAGACATAGAGAAAAGAGCAGTGCAAATCTTTGCTCATCTCTAAAGGATGCACTGCCCAGTGGGTTTCAGATTGCTCTCTGAACTAGAAGCATTAGCAACACCTGGCAGCTTGTTATAAAGGAAATTTGTGTATCCACCCCAGTCCTACAGAATCAGAAGCTCTGGGAGTGGGACCCAGCAATGCATCTGTTTAACAAGCCCTCCAGGTGATCCTGGAGCATGCTGAGGTTTGAGAAGCACTTTTCTCAAATGTCAAAATCACTTCTTTATTCATTCATAGAAAATGATTATCCTCAAAGGAAAGTCATCAGACTCAAATGCTCTGAAACACTTCTTACCCTCTTTTTCAGAGATAACATCACCTCCATCTTTTTTCCTATGTCCTTTGCTCCCAATTACTCCCTTGTACCTACTGACTTGCCACCAACTTTGAAAGAGAGAAATCAATTATTTTAAAGATTGCCAGTGATTGATCTGACAGCTGCCTTCCCACAGTTTTATTTACTTTTGTCTCATTGTAAGTGCGGTGTTCTTAAAATTCTTTTCTCCTTTAGGGTCTAGGACTTGTATTCTCAACTCCTGGTTCTTTTCATTTTCTAGGATATTTCCTTTTGTGTGCACATGATTTAAAATTAAGTAATATAGTACATGATTAAAAAATTCAACACTCTTATTCCCTAGAGAATACTGAATATTTCTCTTTTCAATTCTAGAGATATAAGCTAAATAATACACTTTATAAGACTACTTTGAACTTTATCATCTTGATCATGTCTATAGACTACTTATTCCAACAGATGAAAATTTAGCTTGCCAACATTTTACACTTACCTTTTATATTTTTAAGTTCTACTTGTTCCCTGTGTTTCTTCAGATGTATTAACTACTTAAATCTTTGCAGTTTTAACAATTTCCAACAATCTCATTTCAACTTCAAAGATTTAACTCTCATATTTTCCTATGAACACATCTCAGTGTCACGCTACTACTATTTCATGCATCATGGTGTTCATTCTATTGGCTGTATTATGACTTACATAAATGTTATTCATATTGAGCCGACTACTGTTGTATGTTTACATTTCTCTCCCCCTTTCTTTGGTACAAGTTTACTGTCCTCAAGGTCAATAATAATCTCATTTTGTTTAATTTTTTATATATTATAATAATTCAGCCCCAAACTTTTTTTCCCCTCTTTAATTCAGAGGCATCTCTTTTAGAGTCTTCTGGTTTCCCTGCTTCAATTTGGATAAATTGTTCTCTCTGCCTGCTGCATAGCTGTCCTTGGACTTCCCTGTTCCTTAGCTTTGGATCCACTGGCTTCCCTCTCTACTTTCCTCTTTTGTTGGAGTATATCCTAAAGTAATTTTCTCAGGGAGCAGAAGAGTCAGAAGAAGTCAGGGGGATTAATAAGTGTGTGTCTGGGAGGTCCTTGAGGCCATCTTGCAGAACACACACAAACAAAAACTGATGTAAAAGGGCCCAACTGCTGGTTAGGAGAGACATGCCATGCTCAAGATAATATAGAGAAAAGAGGGACTTCTCTTGGGAGCCCTAGACTGAAAATGAAACAGAAAAATAAGACACAGGATTAATTCAGGAGATGCAGCGTCCAACATCGAGGAACTGACAAAAGAGAAACAGAAAGAAAAAAACAAGCAATGAAGTAAATTTAACTTCAGGTCCATTAACAAGTGAACAAGTTAAATAAAAGAAGAAAAATACCTGTACACTACATTCTAAAGCTTTCAAAGAGAAAAGCATAAGCTATTGGGTTGGCCAAGAAATTCCTTCTCCTGCTGTCCATAGTGAAGTCGCTCGGTGGTGTCCGACTCTTTGCGACCCCATGGACACCAGGCTCCTCCGTCCATGGGATTTTCTAGCCAAGAGTACTGGAGTGGGTTGCCTTTTCCTTCTCCAGGGAACTTCCCAACCCAGGGATCGAATCCAGGTCTCCCGCATTGTAGACAGATGCTTTATCTTCTGAGCCACCAGGGAAGTCCATAGTTGTTACTGATTCCAAGTCTTATTCACTGTGTTTGTCTCTACTGTTTCATTTATTCAACCAATAACTATGAAGTATAATGTGTCAGGCAGTGGGAATGTCAACCCCAAGAAGTTGTGGATGGCTATATTTATCCCATTTCCAGCACTGAAGTCTTCCCAAGCTTTGGCAGCACACTTCCTCTGTCTGCTGGATATCGCTACCTTAAAGTGAAGTCACTCAGTCGTGTCTGACTCTTTGCAACCCGTGGACTGTAACCCACCAAGCTCCTCTGTCCATGGGATTCTCCAGGCAAGAATACTGGAGTGGATTGCTATTTCCTCCTCCAGGGGATCTTCCCAACCCAGGGATTGAACCCAGGTCTCCTACATTGCAGGCAGACGCTTTAACCTCTGCACCACCAGTGGCTCCAAATACAACATTCTCTTCTCTCCCAACATACCCTTCCTGTATTTCCTGGTTTAGTTACTGCTGCCTTAATCCACAGTCTATACACTAAAAAGTCTGGATCCAGAGAAAGCTCCACAGGCTCCTGTAGTGACAAAAATCCCTGATACACTCATTTTACCTTCCGTGTTCTCAAAGAAAAAGGTAAAAACAAAAATTTCTATAAGCGGCTGGGTTACCTGGCTTTGTCCAAAAAAAGTTGCATCGTAATTCATAGACAAAAGTGCTAAACCAGGCAAACTTTCAAAACCAGGCAAATCTAGGCAAACTAGACCTCCAAATATAGTTGAGAATATTTAAAATGACCCTTACATCCAAATCAATTCCCACTGACCAATTTTTCTTTGACAATAAGATACCATCGGACTTCAAGGGCAGAAAAAGCTGCTTCTTTACTATACCTAGCACTAGCAATTTAAACTATGGTGAGAAGCTTCCGGAAGTGTTGGTGGTCTCTCCACTCTCTTCCCCTTCTCCACCCCACGGTCTGCTGACCCAGACCTAATCTCCCCTGTGCCATCAGCAGTTGCTGATTGCTTCGCATGTGCACCAACAAGAAGTATTTTCCCTAACATCAGACACAATTATCTGACCTTCCTACTGCTCTGCTACTGGGCTGGCTCACCTGATAATGAAAATAATCACCTACTGACAAGTCAGCTGTGATAATGTATTGCTGGTACCACTCCATGCACACTGTTTCAATTAAAGTGAATACGACTATGCAACTGAAAGGCGTCTGACACAAGATGTGAGAATTTCCAGAGTTCTGTCTCTAAAGCTTTTGGCAGCCACATATGCCCCATACCCATGCCCTTACACATAGAGAGTTGTGTAGATCACAACTGTCAAAATCCCAAAGGATTCTATTAAGTTTTTAACAGCACCTGTTAGACAATAACACCACCATCTAATGTGATTAATGCAAGAGAACATTTTGAAACCAAAAGTCATTTTCTTAAAATGAAGAAATAGGGAAAGTAAAGAATCCCTTCGGAAGTATGTAAATAGTGGCAATTTGGCTGAATGGAGCATTAAATTCTGTATAGGGAGACCATGAGCTCATTTCCACTTAAGGTACTTTACACAGTGAATGTCACACTTTCACATTGTGTCACATTCTTTGTGAAGAAGATGGAGCTGAATAAATTACACTGGAAAATAAAAATGTCAATAATACTAGATTCCACTAAGGGAAACACTTTCCCCACTCCCTCCCCCCACCCCCAACCCTCTCCGGTACATAGTTATCCTTTGAAACAACTTCCTGGTAAAATCACAGCTCTGTGGTTGAAGAGTTGCACTTGCATGGCCTCTAGGGGTCAGCATAACTCGAAGGAATGGCAAGAGCTGGAAACAAGAAAAAGCCAGGATTTGCAGGCTCTGAGGAAGACAGGGGTGGAAGGTGAAATGACAGGTAAACCCTGAGGATGAGGACATGAGGAAGCCGTCTCCATGACTCTGCACCCAGTTCACTCTGTTTCCATTTGTGTTCAGCAGAAACTTGGGGACCCAGATCTTGAATAATACGTTGCCTATCACATAAACTCCCTGGAAACCCCTGGCAGTATTTCACAATTCCCTTCCTATGTGTCGAAAGCCACTGACTTTTGTTAAATGTCTGTTTTGGCACTTTCGACTTAGACCTCTGAGATGGTGAGACTTAAGCACCATAAATTGTTCCTCCCCAAAGTAATGGTTTTTCAATTCGAACTTATTATTTAAAGACTAGAATGATTAGAGGGGACGGCTAGCCCTTTCTCTGAGATACTAAATGGTGGGTTTTATTCTTTTTACCTATAGCCCATTTAATATTACCCCTGCAGAAGGATGGTGTTTATAATCATAGATTTTGGGGGGAGCTCAGTAATGAAACTGGCTGCCAGTATGCTGCTCTAGCTCACTGCATGACATCAATCTCAGAGATATTCGAAGTGCTGAAAGAGAAAGAGGGGTGACTAAGAGCACACCTTGTTTTTACTTCCTGGTATATTTCCCTGTGCCTCTCGAGAATACTCTTGGGGACCACAGCTGAAATATGATTGCCTGCCTTAGTTGGTGACTACTATGCAGTATTTAGTAGTGCTGGTAATCATTTATGCTACAGAAAAAAAGCACTGTTACTTTTCCTGTCCTTTAAAGGACTGGAAGAAATAGCACTTGGGCAGTTCAGATGCAGTTTGGGGGTACAAGAAAAGAAATCATTTTCTATTCCATGCAAACTCTGATTTACAAAAGAACACCAGAAGCTAAAAGCCTTGTTGATTTATCATGTGAAGCAAAGAGTAATTTTTCTCCCCTTGTTATGCTTTCATATAATCATGCTCACTGCCTGTATGGGTGGCATTAAAGAATTTCTGAATAAAAATAATAATTTCTTGCTTTCAACCTTCATAATTCACATCAGCAAGCACCCTGCTGGGCGGTGATGCCTCCTGCCAGTGACGCTCAATCGTTTTTGCTCGCCACTTATCTGCCTCTCCCAGCTGCGTGTTCCATTGATCGCAGTACCTGCAGGATAATGCGCCCGTAGGCGTTCTTCAGCAGATTAACCACGTCTGCATGAGACAGCCCATCCAAAGGTTGCCCATTAATGCTGACAATCCGATCTCCAACCTGGAAGTACAAAAGTGGGAGAAAAATCACTATCATTAAGAAAAATTAAATTTGAGAAGAATGCTTAAAATTCTTTGTAAGTCATATTTCCCATTTGTGGCTATTGTGAAGATTCTGTGTTTCTACTGTGTATGCATGCTCCAGAAGCATGAGGAATTTTTATGGCTTTCGCCCAAATACACACCAATCAGAGAAACAAGAAGGGGGTCAGATCTGATTATTAAAAGGCCCGGCAGGCCACTTTTGTACCTGGGTAATGGTGGTGTTGCATACATCCATTTGCTAGTCATAGTGGGGTGCGCAAATTACCTGTTCAATGAAGCTCTAATGAGGAAGCCAAATATTTTCTGCTCTATTTTTTTCTACCTAAATTAAGGTTAAGGCATGATGGGGGGAAGGGGGAAAAATCATAAGAATGTTGATGCTTTTGGTGGAAGGAAGATTCTAAGGTCAAATCTTTCTCAGGTGAAAATCAATTTCAGGTGGAACGTGGTACTAAAAATGATATGGGAAGCTTTGCAAATGAGCTGCAATTTCATCTTTCACTGAGAAGCTTTGATATAAACAATAATATTTTTATATGCTTAGGGACATAATGAATTTCAGGTACAAACTGTCTCCAATGCATTTTGCCCACAGTGTGGGTCTCTGATGGCTGCTGGAATTCCAGTTTAAACCACTGCCCCTGGCATCCTCTCCCACCCCACCCCATCACATGATGTGAGCACTTCCCCACCCGCTCTGTTTACTTTAAGCTTCTGTGTCCGTGCAGCCACACCGCTGGCCTGAATCATGGCAATAAATATTGGGATATCTCCTAAGGGACTTCCTTTTCCTCCAGCAATGCTGATTCCAAGGGCATCACTGGGCTCCTAAAAAAAAGAAGAAAAACAATGCTTATATGTTTAACAAAGAGTCACAACCTGATGGTCCGCAGAGAGTTGCTGAACAAAATTCCTCTGTGACACAGGAGGTTAGGTGAGCATAGGAATTAATTTCAGTGCTTTTGAAGTCAGAAAGACCAGTGTTTCAGCTCTTTATTAACTGAAGTACTTAATTAGCTGGGACAGAGGGATGGGGGCACGGTGTCCTAGGAAGTTCCTTAACCTCTTAGAGCTTCCATCTCTTCATAAAGTGGGAAGAAAACCATTTACCTCAGTGTTGATCTGAAGATTAAATGAGGTGATATAGTGCAGTCCTGGACCACAGAAAAAGCTCAATAAAATGCAACAGTAGGAGTAAAAAATTTTAAAAAAAAGAAAGAAAAAAGCAAACGCTATGCTACTGCTGTTTAGTGGCCAATTTTGATGCAGACTTGGCAAGTATATCCTCATATGGTGTTTATGATTAAATTACCGCACATTTCATGCTCTTCTGGGTGTGAACAAACACACTTGGCTCTGAAGGAGCGGCAGGACCGAGCTAGAACAAAGGATCTTCAAGGACGCCCACTGTAGTGACTACAGTTCGGAGAGAGAAGTAACATGTGGCTGAAAATGTTCCCTAAGATTATTAGGTGAGACCGTTTGGCTCACTCTGACCCTGCTGAAGAGACCCTGGCCTTTGTCCAGGTTTCTCTTACATGTATATCACAGGGTTAATATTTCAAAAATCACTAAAAGAACAAATGGTAAGTTCCAGTTTCAATGTGGTGGCATACATACCCTAAAGCATCTTGCTCCTACTGATTAAAATGAAGACCTTTTGCCAAAACTTAGAGAACAACTACCTGAGGCTTCTGAAAAGTAAAGAAACTCAAATTGTGGTGGAGAGCTAAAATTTGGAGAAACAATAGCAGAGGGTGTATTTTCTAGTTGTTTTCCGTACAGCTTTGACCTGAAGTCAAGGGGCTATAAAATTGGCTGTTGTATTCAGTTACTCGGTTGTGTCCAACTCTTTGCAGCCCCATGGACTGCAGCCTGCCAGGTTCATCTGTCCATGGAATTTTCCAGACAAGAATACTGGAGTGAGCTGCCACTTCCTCCTCCAGGGATCTTCCCGAACCAGGGATCGAACCCGAGTCTCTTGTGTCTCCTGCATTGGCAGGTGGGTTCTTTACCTCTAGTGTCACTTGGGAAGCCCCCATAAAGTTGGTGCAAACTGTTAAAACTTTGAAGTTAACTCATCTTTCTGGTCAGGGGAAACAGGAAAAGGAGACTCAATGGCTGGAAAATGAAGGAAGAAAACTAGAGTAGAAAGAGTCAGAGAGAGGGATCCTGGGAACCCACAGAATCCTGAAGCTCAACTCTTAGCCACACTCGTGAGGGACAGCCCCACACTCAGGAACTGAACTGAGATTTGAACCACTACTCATCAAAGGTACTATAACTTGCAATATGAGCCTAATTGGGTGGATACCTGCTAAAACATGAACAACATTCTTCAGAGTCTATATAGCATAACATTCAGCAGGCTTGGAAAAACCCCAAGTTACTTGACATGCAAAGAACCAGGGAAATGTGATGAATTTTCTTAAGTTCTTTCAAATATGTAGGACAGTTTAAAGCCAAAATGATACCATTGTCTGGCAGGGCTCTCAAATTATGCAGCTGTGAACATATGATAACAAGGACATACATGTTAGGGGAGTGGTTTGGGAAAAAGGACCTACAGGGTTGCAAGGCTTCTGTAGTTTTACCTGATCACTTAAAAATATACATAGGTCAGTGTGCTTCAATTTTACCTTGGTAAAGTTGGGAAAAGGAAAAAGAACAGAATGATCAAAAAACCATACAAGAAAAAACTTCAACACCCTGTTTTCCAAAGTTTGTGCCCAGCTTTTATATGCATCTGAATGCATCAATAGCAAAGCCCTACATGCAAATGGCAAGATGCGTTACATTATAAAGTTTCTGCTCTGACTATATGTAGAAAAACAGGGTGGGTAGGAACTGGCCTTTTTATAAAAGCCTGTAAAAACAAGCAGCTGAAATGACTAAGAAAACAGAAAATGATATGCTATAAATCTTGGAATGAGAAATTTATGGAATAATTTGGTTATGTTCAAATTCATGATGTTTCTTTAATTTATCCATAATTATGCACATATTGGTACATTTTTACTTCCCCATCCAAGGAACATTTGAGTTGCCACTCTGGCGGAAAGATACTTGAAATAAGCAGGCAGATTTAGTCAAAGTTGTAGCCAATAATAAAGGATTCCACTTCCTGGACATTCATGATGAACTAGGTACTCTGCTAAGTACACTGTGTGCATGACCTTATTAATCCAAACAACAAGATTTACCTTGAGGGGTGTTATAAGCCCAATCTACAGATGAGCAAATTGAGCTTAAGTAACTCGCCAAAGGTCATAGAGCTAATAAATGGTAAAGTGTCTTTAAACATAACTCTAATTGAGTCCAGAGAACCCAGTTAAGCTGGATATCACTTTACTACAGCTGAACTATGAATATAACAAAGTCATAATTTTTTTCATTACTTCTTGAACCCCAAATTTAATAATAATCATGAGCAAAATAAAAGTGCTTTCTAACACTCTGCATATCACACAGGAGTCTGAAAATTAGGATTCGATGACTTTATGAACTGAAATGCATCCTACACAGTCTTCTCTGGAGAGCAATTTAGCATGATGTATAAAAGCCTTTAAAAAACAAGTGTGAATTTTGACCCAACAATTTCATTTCTAAGAAATAATCCTAAAGAAAACACCCATGATATGAGCCAAAAAGAAAATACAAAGACATCTTTTGTTATAAAAAATGGCAAAAGTTGAGAAATATGCTACTTGTTTAATAAGAGGATATTGGCTAAGAAAAATTACAGCACATTTATATGATGGAATACTATGTTAACTGACAAAAATCATGCCATATGCTGTCAAAAAATACTGACTTGCATGACTAAGAGTACATGCTGTAAAGTAAAAAAGGCAAGCTACAACAGTACGTCTAATTGATACCATTTTTTTGTTTGTTTTTATAAAACTTGAACATGGTATACAAAATGAAGTGGATGGGATGCACCAAAAAATCCACAGTGGTCATGAATGTGCTTTGCTTTATTTTTCTAAGTATGTCTGTGTTACACAGACCATATATTTACTTCAGTAACTTAAAAGAGCACACTAACAATCCAATACATTGCATTGAGGGGAAGATGTACATATTATGCAAATCCAAAACAAATCAGAAAAAACAAACAAAAAAAACCCAAAATCATTGACTTACCCTGATTATCTCAACAGTCCTTGGTCCCACATCTGTGCCTATAAAGAAGCAACAAATTAACTTTTTAAAAGTAAGAGATAACGTGTCTAGGATACAATATTGTCCCATGAAAATGGCATCATTTTCTAGGTCTTTAAGGAGAGAATACTGAGGCAAGAAGGCATTATACCCTTTCTCAAAATTCTAACTGGCGACCATCTATCAGGGGTTAAGTCCTCTCTTTTTAACAAGTCCTTTTGTTTGAGATAGATGTGTCCATAATCATTTGGTCTGACAAAAGCTGATGGACTATAGCAGCGGTTGCCTGGAATATGGTGAGTAAATGGCTTGGAGGGTGAGCCATTTGTGTCTCACAGCACATTTTTCTGCCTTAATCAAGATAACTTTACCCAAGGAAAGACCCCCTTTCCTGCCCCACCCATGATGGGATATGCACTCTGACCTTCCTTGAGTGACCCATAATCTTTAAATTTTCTCTTTGGAAATGGTTTTACTTTATGAAGTACTTTAGATTTCTGCTTTTCTTCTTTTCATGTGTTAAGTTAAGGCACATTTCAGACACAGATGTCTATGGCTTTCCTTCCTTTAGAATAGGGCTTTCAGAAAGTTTGGGGCTCATGTGGCCATGTTCAAAGGTTTAAAAACATTTTTGCTATACACCTGAAACTAACACACCATTGTAAATCAACGATACTCCAGTAAAAATTTTTTTTAATTTTTATAAAAAATTGGGAAACAGGATGGTTTTGCTGATGGTGTGTCTGAAGTAATACCTGAATTTTGGGGGGAAGGATCTGAAGCTCGTTTTGTGCCAACCAGGTTTTGCAGGCTGGTGATGACAGGAGCCAGGGAAGGATGGAAGCTGCTTTGGGTGCTACGCTCACTCCCCTGAAAAGGAAACTCGGCGGTCAGTTTTAGAAATCCATACTTATTATTACTGTTTTACTTACTGAAGTAACCATAACCATGTAATAGAAAATTCTGTGGAGGCCAAAAAAGAAAACAAAAAGGAAAACTCACACTCCCTCTCTCATCACCCTAAATAACCCCATTTAACATTTGCTCCACTACTTTCTCCATTATATGTGCTTTTATACGTGGTTCAATCATCAAGGTAGAAAGCATGCAGTAATTTCAGCTTTTTGTGCGCCACATGAAATCAGAAACATTTTCCTAGTGTGTTACACAGTGTTTATATATGTAAGTTAATGACACTAAGTGTCACTGGGGGGTACAGTTAACATTTATTTTCTTATTACTCAAATACATGAGCTATTTTGGTAAAACAAGTTCTGGGAATTGGTAATGGACAGGGAAGCCTGGTATGCTGCACGCCATGGAGTCATAAAGAGTCGGACATGACTGAGCAAATGAACTGAAAATCTAGATTAACAGGAACTTGATTATACAGAATGCCCAACTGTAAGAAAAAGCAGCAAATATCAAGGGAATATGTTATTTTAGGAATATTAAATTTTTTTTTCCCCTCAAAGATTTTCTAGAGTTGGTAATAATTCAGCTCAATCTGCTATACCTCCATTGTGCTAAGTCACTTCAGTCGTGTCTGACTCTTTGTGACCCTGTGGACCGCAGCCCATCAGGCTCCGCTGTCCATGGATTCCCCAGGCAAGAATACTGGAGTGGGTTGCCGTTTCCTCCTCCAGGGGATCTTCCTGCTCTAGGAATTGAACCCAAGTCTCTTATGTCTCCAGCACTGGCAGGCAGATTCTTTACTACTAGTGCCACCTTCACTATTGTCCTTTTAAATAAAGCTAATGTTTATTTAAATAAATTTAGATAATCTATAGTCATGTTTGGCTGGGGCTATCTAATGAAAATCGTATCCACAGTGAAGGATCTTCCCAATGCACACAACAATGACATTAATACTGAATAAAGAACTTTTTTCTATCAAATTCTCAAGGTTATGCCTTAATTGCCTCAAAATTTTAAAGTAAATCTAAGACTACAATTATCACCTGGCAAATTATAATTTGATCCATTTCCTTAGTATGATGCAAGTTGTTTAACATTTTAACGTTCCTTAAATATGAAACATTTAAAATTTATAGAAAAGTTGAATGATACAGTAGACATACCACCTAGATTCCAAAATTAATACTTTACTATATTTTCTTTGTTAGGGGAAATGTTTGGGAATAGGTTCCCCTTTTTCTTCATCTGGGTCATGTGCTGGTCTTCAGCTCATGAAGATGCAGGACACTTCCTTTTCAAAGCCTGCTATTGGCTTCCTTCCCATTAGCTATGTATCAGTACAGACGCATTTCATGTGGGTCTTACTTTTAAGGATAAAGTAAGGATAGAATATATTTGCTGTTTTTCTTAACATTGAATTAAACTTCTATCCTCTGAAATGAAAATTCTGTGTAAAGAGGTTAGAGAAAAGTATTTGGTACTTCGTCCCAGGTTTCCAAACTATGACAGCTCACATGTACCTACCAGATAAATGGTAATGGTGGGCTTTTGACATTTAATGGTAGAGTCTCTAAATTTGTTATCTTTGTATTTCACCTGAGTATGAACTTTATTAATCTCCTGGATGCATATATACAATCTTCAAGGACAGAAATCCAGTTCTACCTACCACCCCGCCTGTCAGTTCAAACTCTTTTTAAAAACCAGAGCTCCTTGTGCCCCTTTGTGCTTCTGCCTATGCTACATTCTGTCTGGGAGGCCCTCTCGTTCTCTTCAGTTGATCAAACTCCTTTTCTTCTGTGTCACCTTCATGTACTCTATAGGAAGAAAAATTTCATCTCCAGTGTTCTATATTCTACATGGTAACCCCTATGTACAATGGGGCTTTGATGAAATCACTCAAGTTGAATCTTCCATTAAGGAAGAAGCCAAGACAACTAGTAGCTTCCCCAATGGCTCAACCAGTAAAGAATTTGCCTGCAATGCAGGAGATGAAGGAGACATCGTTCAGCTCTTGGGTCGGGAAGATCCCCTGGGGGAGGAAATTGCAACCCACTCCAGTATTCTTGCCTAGAGAATCCCATGGACAGAGGCAC
Organism: Oryx dammah; assembly: GCF_014754425.2. NCBI lineage: Eukaryota > Metazoa > Chordata > Mammalia > Artiodactyla > Bovidae > Oryx > Oryx dammah. The sequence goes on from NW_024070212.1 coordinate 81,422,673, forward strand.
TTGTTGGGCTACAGTCCATGGGGTTGCAAAGAGTTGGACACAACAGAGCGATTGAGCCCACGCCCCCAAGACAACTATTTTGAATCTCAAGTTCCCACTTTTGATACAAGTCTGATCAGAATTTTCACCATTTATTGATGTCTAGAATCCATCTTTTAATACACATGATATTTGCTGCCCATTACATAAGCCAGAAATGCAAATACAACAACAAAAAACCCAAAAAACTTAACGAAGTTTACTCGGTTTGCTTGCCCTAAAAATTATCTAAGACAAGCCAACTAACCTGTGATCCTATCTGAACAATGGTATTTTTCTTCACTCATTTCCTAACATAAATGAGGCAAAGGGGGCAGCTAATAGGATTCCAGAAGCACCTGTGGGCTAACCATAAAATCAGAATGCATTCCAAACAAAGGCCTTGGAGAGGTTTTAAGTCTAAGGAAATCAGGAAGGAGACCAAAAGTCATCATGCTTTTAACCTCAAAACAAAGGCCCATCTAATAACCCAAAAGGGGATTAGGGGGTCACATGTACATTTTTATAGTTTAATTATATATGAAATAAGACTTAACATATAGTCTACCATCTTGATTTTGTCAGACATCACAGTGAAAAAAACATACAGTGAAATATACTTTGTTAGAAAAAAAAAGTGGCATTTACATCAGCATTGCAAATAAACATGAGATGTTTGCTAACCCACAAAATATCACCCACTAAGGCCTCCCTCCTACAGGAGAAACCCCCATACTTTGCTCTTCCAGGAATATACCATTAACTGCCCTCAGCATGTGTGAGTGGCTATTCACAAGTTAACTTTATAGCAATATTGAATTGAATGAATAGAACAATGTTGTGCTAATGAGGGTCAAATTGCCACCAGATGTTGTTCTTTTTTTTTTTTAAATAAACACAGCTGTGTACATGCAATGCCTAGGCAATACAGAATAGTGGGAGAGAAAAGTGGTTCTAAGAAAATATTTGCAGGCAATAAAGGAGAGAAAAATATAGGGCTTAATGAGTTTCCATCCTACCTTTCATTTTTTATTTCAAACACATTAAAGTACACCAAACTTAGTGTCATGGATATGCTATATATTACATATTATTTCCAAATGATCATTTATGAAATGGGAAAATTTCTCCCAGTTGGGACAGGTGAGTGAGTGAGTCTAACAGGAAGCCATCAACAACCTGACTGTTCTGTGATGTCTTCCTCGAGGAGGTCCAGGAACCAGCTCGGAGTCTTCCAATCTCTAGCTGCACAAGTCCCTGTGCACACTGGGGAAGACAAGCAAAGAACAAGTGAAAAACAGTAGCATCTGTGTCCTAAATTATTATGGAAGTGCCTCCACTAATCTCTGCAGCCAAGAACATAAATGGCTGATGAAGGCCACAGGTAGAAAGGAAATTCAGTCATCAAAAAAAATCACGTAAGGTCACAAAAATTTATCAATTCAATGCTACTCATCTCACGATTTCCTGACTTCTTCAAACATGTTAAAAAGATTATATTTCAGTTCACCTCCTTTCTCTTTCTTTTCCCTTCTGATGAAAGCATTTGTGAACAGTGAAATGATGAAGAAAAAGTGGTGAAAAGGAGGATGGGAAAAAATCAAACACAGAGGTAACAGACAGGTAGTCTGATACAAGTCCTCTCTTGAGTAATAACTGATAGTTAACTATTTTAGAAAGTCAGGATTTTAAAAGAAACAGAATTCATTTATTTTGTAAAAGCTCCTACAACTACTATTATTTGTGAAACAGAGTAAGATACATCTGGTGAGAGCTGAATGGCCATTTACAAGGATTTTTATTCACCAGTTTCTTCCAAGGCAGGTAGGGTCCATGTGGCAGAAACAGTCAGTTGGAAGGGAATCTTGAGCCCCAGTCACTCTACAGCCTCAGTGAGAAACAGCTTGAGAGACAGAAAAACTCTTCGAGCACAGCTCTGGTATCTGGGCATGCCACTCTACTTTGTCAGGACTTCATTGTGAGATGGAGGATTTGGTCTTCAGCATCTTTAATATTCTTTCAAGCAATAAAAGCTGAATTTGCTGAATTCATGATAATATAGCCCAAGAGGAAAAAGGATACATTTTGTGACTCCAGGAGAACCTATCCCATCGAATGATTTTAGACAACTGCGGGTACTTGGAATTCTCAAAAGTATGAAAAACTAGCTTAAATCCCCAAACAAGGTCCCCTTCAATCCTGTTAGTCAATACGATAGCTTTCTTTAGGAGCTATTCCTAGTTGGTCAAAATAATCAGAGATTAGGTCTCTAGTAAAAAACTAGCATCAATGCATTTTATAAAATTCAACATATTTATAAAAAAGCTAAATTAGAACCACTCCCATTGGACTTGAGTTATACCAGCCAGGCAGAAAGCAGCTGCAGACTCACCTTGAGGATAGTGGCCACCGTCTCCTGGGAAGCACTTCTCATGTCCTCCCCATTCACAGATAAGATTTGATCTCCCTGAATTAATCTCCCATCAAGGTCTGCAGCTCCACCTTTCACGATGTCAGAAATAAACACTCCACTTCCATTTCTGTGAATACCATAAAGCAGAGTAATGGCACAACCCAATATTTCTATGTTAAACCTGAGATTACAGATATTCTTCCCAAATGATAAGCCTCAGAGTGCTCACCCTTTAAAGAGCTTATATATATTTATGTTGCCTATTGTATTACTCACTTTCACTGGCCCAAGGGCATAATTTCTGCAAGAGGATAATTCTAGTGAAATGAAATGGAAATTCACTTTAAAAAACAGCTAAGTACTGTTAGACACATTATTTCTTTAGCAATTAGCTCAATTATTATCATCTCATCTGTTTCTAGTCTCTTTCTCACTCTTCCTCTCTTTCTCTGCCTTTATTAAGGTTTTAATTATATTTATTTGATGAGTAAATAAGTGTATGTCTCAAAATTCAAGAGGTCAAAAAGGGGTGACCTTGAAAATTTCCCCTCGTCTCTGTTTCCCGTCCCCAAATTCCCTTCTCAGAAATAACCAGTGTTTCACATTTCTTTATTATCCCCAAGAGGCATTCTGCATGCATGTGTGTGCTCAGTCACTCAGCTGTGTTCAACTCTCTATGACCCCATGGACTACAGCCCACCAGGCTCCTCTGTCCATGGCATTTTCCAGGTAAGAATATGGGAGGGGGCTGTCATTTTCTCCTCCAGGGGATCTTCCTGAACACAGGGATTGAACCCATGTCTCCTGCATTGGAAGATGGATTCTTTACCACTGAGCCATCTGGAAAGACCAATATTCTGTAGATACATAAGCAATGCACATGTGTATAGTACATATGTGTGTAAATGAATATAAAAGAACATATAGTCTTTTTTTCCCTCCAGCTTTGTTTCTTTTAACTTTCTTTCACTTAACACACTTTGGCAATTGGTCTTTATTACCACTTGGAGCTTACCCAATGTTTTGAGGAACTATTTCTATTCATTCAGTTTAGTTCAGTTCAGTTCAGTTCAGTCGCTCAGTCATGTCCGACTCTCTGCGAACCCATGAATCGCAGCACGCCAGGCCTCCCTGTCCATCACCAACTCCCGGAGTTCACTCAGACTCACGTCCATCGAGTCCGTGATGCCATCCAGCCATCTCATCCTCTGTCGTCCCCTTCTCCTCCTGCCCCCAATCCCTCCCAGCATCAGAGTCTTTTCCAATGAGTCAACTCTTTGCATGAAGTGGCCAAAGTACTGAAGTTTCAGCTTTAGCATCATTCCCTCCAAAGAAATCCCAGGGCTGATCTCCTTCAGAATGGACTGGTTGGATTTCCTTGCAGTCCAAGGGACTCTCAAGAGTCTTCTCCAACACCACAGTCAAATACATCAATTCTTCAGTGCTCAGCCTTCTTCACAGTCCAACTCTCACATCCACACATGACCACAGGAAAAACCATAGCCTTGACTAGACGGACCTTAGTTGGCAAAGTAATGTCTCTGCTTTTGAATATACTATCTAGGTTGGTCATAACTTTTCTTCCAAGGAGTAAGTATCTTTTAATTTCATGGCTGCAATCACCATCTGCAGTGATTTTGGAGCCCCCCAAAATGAAGTCTGACACTGTTTCCACTGTTTCCCCATCTATTTCCCATGAAGTGATGGGACTGGATGCCATGATCTTCATTTTCTGAATGTTGAGCTTTAAGCCAACTTTTTCACTTTCCACTTTCACTTTCATCAAGAGGCTTTTTAGTTCCTCTTCACTTTCTGCCATAAGGGTGGTATCATCTGCATATCTGAGGTTATTGATATTTCTCCCAGCAATCTTGATTCCAGCTTGTGCTTCTTCCAGTCCAGCGTTTCTCATGATGTACTCTGCATATAAGTTAAATAAGCAGGGTGACAATATACAGCCTTGACGTACTCCTTTTCCTATTTGGAACCAGTCTGTTGTTCCATGTCCAGTTCTAACTGTTGCTTCTTGACCTGCATTCATTTATTAGTAAACTGTTGATGGAAAATAGGTTATTTACTTCTCTAGCTACTGTAAGCAATGTGCAGTGAATAACATATCTACAAGCCTGTATTTAGGATAAATTTCTAGTTGTGGAATTCCTAGGCAAAGAATTTTGAGAGCTTATACATCTGATCTTCTACAATAAAACCTTTTGTGCTAAGAATGTAAATGTTCCTTACAAACTCAATCTAAAGTGCTCATGTTGTATGAAGATTATTTCATCAATCCACTGTGAGACAATAAAGAAAAAAACATTACTCTAAAAGGACTCTCTCTAGGCACTTGTGTGATCACAACAAGAAAGCAAGCTTCAGCGTGGGCTCTGCCAGTTATTCTGCACCCACAGGGGTCCTGAGTATGCTTATAAATATGAGTTTCAGCTCTTTTGTTTTGTAATACATTTCCAAAGTGATGGCTTTATGGTGCTGAAATAAAATATAAGATCATGAGTACACAGTACATGGCACAAAACAAATGCTCAAAAACGGTAGCTAATATCTTAACAATAGACCAGACCATTTGGAACAAAGGCCTAGGCTAGTCAACAGAGGTCAGTGGGGGTACATGACACAATATATAAAATCAACTTCGATTCTTCCTAAGAATATGGTTGACACCATTTAAGGCTGTATTGGGGCATCACATGAAAATCCTGCAGCCCTGTTGGAATAAATACACACTAGATATCTAAAGCCAATAAACTGTAGAAGCTGGAACTACAGTTTTAAGATCCTACTGATTTCTCTAGTCTACTAATACTGTTCTGAAATAATTACCGCAATTCCTATCACATGGGTAAGGAGCATAGATTTCAAAAGAGTAGCCTGGTCACCAGGATCTACCTATATTTTTGCTGCAAGCTATTATTTGCAGGATATCTTTCTTAATAGACTACTGTCATGAAGAATCAATGTCTCTTGACCATGTCAACTCAGCTAGTTTCAGTAACTCCTCAACTGGTTTAACAGAGTATGAAATTAACATGGCACTCCATGGTAGAGCAATTTTCCTAACCCAACACTGTATATGTAAATCTCTTTCTTGATACCAGCTGTTTCTTAGGTATGGTTGCTTTAATCAACCCCTGCCAGCCTTAGATCTAAGTGACTCCAAGTAAAAAGAACCTTGTTGACTCTGTTTTTACTCTTTAAGAGGAAAAAAGTCAGAACAGTCTGGGTTGATTTGGGTTAGCTCAGAGGGTAAAGTGTCTGCCTGCAACGCAGGAGACCCGGGTTCAATCCCTGGGTCGGGAAGATCCCCTGGAGAAGGAAATGGCAACATGCTCCAGTACTCTTGCAGAGAATCCCATGGACGGAGGAGCCTGGTAGGCTACAGTCCATGGGGTTGCAAAAAGTGGAACACGACTGAGTGACTTCACTTCAGTTCACTTCACTTTATCTTTGTATGACATGTTTTTTGGCTAAGGTCTTGCTTAGTAACATGACCTATCTCGTTCAAATAGTCATAAAAATGTTAATTTTAGAAATCACATCATTAGTTTATATATGGCTTTATCTTTCAGTGTTTATCGGCTTTAGTCCCTAGAAATCTGAAGGAACAAGGCTGATCAATCCTGACTCTGACACCATTTCCTTACCGTTTTCCAACGATGCTCAAGCCCAGTCCTCGACCAGCCTTCTTCTGCAGATCCACGGGGAAAATTTCCAAGTTCTCCTCATCCCTGTAGTGTGCTTCATCTCTATACACCACCAGTCGCACCTTCGGGGGGGTCTGCCTCAGGGCTGTGATGGCTTCTTCATGGCTGGCGCTCCGCAGGTCAATCCCATTAACCTAGAACAACAGGCATCTGAGACAGGGATGCAATAGCAGAGACCTCTCTGCCTTCAGTAGCTCATTGACCCAATCAGTAAAAAACCTCCAGAAATTTCCAGCCAGTCCCAAAGCACACAGGGAATACCCACTAGCAGTCATAGCTGCTTCAAGTACAATGGATGTGGCCCTTACACTCCCTTGCCCCAAGTAATTACAGAGGGTAGGTTAGTCACATGATAATGCAATTTTAGGTAGCTGTGAACTTTACTATGGACTCAACACGAGACAGCAGGGACTACTTGGCTCATTCAATTGAGGTCAAAGGGGAAATAAATATTAGTATTTGATCAGCATTTTTTGGATTCAGTTTGCTAACTGAATTGGACATCATCACTCTTAATTGCTAACATCATGACTACTTCAGAACAGGCCAGGAGGAAATGAGGGGCTGGTATTTCTGACATGGTCAAATACTTTCTGAAGTCCACTGATTTGAATCTGGATCTAAGTGAGTATAGACAGGGCCATGCATTAGACAGCAAATATACTGGAAACAGCACTGAGTGAAACTGAGGCCTTGCTTCTAGTCAGTGATGTGAATCTGAGCAAGTTATGTAACCTCTGTGAAGTTCCATTTCCCTTGTTTGTTCAATGGAAATCATAGCCAACTTATTTTTCACTTAACAAATGGTTGTATTGTTGTTGTTTAGTTGCTAAGTTGTGTCCAACTCTTTAGCAACCCCAAGGACTATTCTGTTCATGGGGTTGAACAGAACACCAGGCTCTTCTGTCCATGGGATTTCCCAGGCAAGAATACTGGAGTGGGTTGCAATTTCCTTTCCCAGGAGATCTTCCTGATCCAGAAATTGAAATTAAATTAGCCCTTTATGAGCATTTGCACAAACTCTCTGATACTATTACCATTTTACAGATGAGGAAACTGAGGCATGCAGAGGTTAAGTGACTTGAGCAAGGTTACACAGCTAGCACATGGAGGGGCCATAATATGAAGCCAGACTATCTTTCCAGCCATAGTCTCTATACCGTGCTGCCTCATCGCACTCTTAGACTTTCCCCTGCCACAGAGAAAGTCTAGTACGGATGTTGCTAAGTCAATTTGACACATGGGCCAAATAGATGGACACAGTAACCCAGACTCAGGAGAAAGGAGTCATAGGTCCCCTCTTCAAGGTCATAGTTATGCAAAGAACCAAACCAAGGAAAGGATAGGCCCAGGCCATGGGCCAGTTTCTCTCAAGGTGTTGGTCTCAGTCTGTGTGGCTTGGGCATGTCCCATCTATCTCTGGACTGCCATTCCTTCCTCTATACAGTGAGGGGCTGGGCTAAGGCTTTTCCACTCCTAACCTTCCAAAGACTCACTACTTGTGCTTAAAGAGTGATTACATAGACGGGAGAAAAGAGGAATAAGCCCTTCCTGGAGAAAGTGACTTTTGAGTGATTATTTAAAGTTGATGCTGTGAGTCAAGAAAATATTTAAAAGCCTAATTTTCAAGCTTTTTCTTTTCTGATATATCTTGGTGGGTTTGTGAATCACTTAGATTAACAACACCCAGAATAATAATAGGTAAGCGTAGGTTTTAGGTATAGATGGAATTTGCTTTGAGTGCTGATTTCAACTTACTATATGAAACCTTAAAGAGATAACTCAAGTCTGCCTTCCATGAATTAGAGGAGATAATAACAACAATCATTATAGTATCTACGTACTTCATTGTAAGGATTAAATGAAATAAACCCTGCAGTACGTTTGGCACAGGACTTGGCATGTGGTTGACAGAAAATAGAAACATATTTTACAAGGAGTTGAAGTAACTACAGTCAGGGCTGGTGCTCAGTGACAGCATTCACTATTCCTTGAGGGCCATGATCGCACTTCCTTTGTTTATGAGGTAAACCCACAGACAAAGGGGAAAACAATGTCTCCAGAAAATGTGGTCTGAGCTGATTATTTTCCTGTATTCCAATAGATGGCACACAAGACCACTTCTGCTACTCAACTGAAAAATAGTTACCTCCATGGATTGAAGGTGAATTCTCTAAGCCTCTAAAATACCCTTTGAAAGGCCTTAACAATTAAGCTTTTAATGAAAAGCACTGTCATTAAACTCTAATGTTACAAAAGCAATTCACTCTAAATACCAGCATCAAGATGTCTATTCAAATCCAAGTGATCTGTCGCAAGTTCAAAGTTTTCATTTTCTCATCTGTGAATCAAGTTGTTGCTGTTTAGTTGCTCAGTCTGGTCTGACTCTCTGTGATGTCATGGACTGTACCCCGCCAGGCTCCTCAATCCTTGGGATTTCCCAGGCAAGAATGCTGGAGTGGAATCCCATGAACACTAGAGTGGGTTGCTGTTTCCTTCTCCAGGAGACCTTCCTGATCCAGGAATCAAACTCACGTCTCCTGCACTGGCTGGCAAATTCTTTACCACTGAGACACCACTAAGCGTGCCAATAATTGTGAGAGAAACACTGCTGAGTGGTTAGACTGTGGTGCAGTGATATATTAAGTGCCGTACATAAGCCCCAGATGCATTATTTAGAATATTGACTGTAAAGGGTGAGGAGTGGTAACAGCAGGGCTTCTTGCTGGAGAAGGATCATAGGAGGCCCCAGGTGTCAACGGGGGTCTATCATGTCCCTGGGGGAGGAAAGGCATGTGGGGAAATGGGTGAGTTGTTGCTTTGGAAGGAAAGAATAACCAAACTAGGGCAGCAGCTCCTCGTTATTTTATTCCACAGGGAAAACCAGGTATTAGCTCTCTATTCTTTCTTCTCCCACTTGCACAAAAATAGAAGAGGATAATGGGAATAGAGGAAGGGTAAGAGGAGGGACTGACCCTTAAAAAAAGAACCAGAAAGAAAACAGCCCATGTTAATCATAGAATCATAAATCTTGCCAGGCTATTATTTCACTATTTATTTGTAAGCAAAATCTGGCTTGTCCTAATTTAACATAAAACAATAGTATAAAACCATGGAAGGCCAACTGAACTATCAGGGGTTGAGCTACCAGCTGGTAAAGAATCTGGCTGCAATGCAGGAGACCCTGGTTCGATTCCTAGGTTGGGAAGATCTGCTGGAGAAGGAATAGGAGACCCACTCCAGTATTCTTGGGCTTCCGTTATGGCTCAGCTGGTATAAATCACCCACAATGCGGGAGACCTGGGTTTGATCCTAGGGTTGGGAAGATCCCCTGGAAAAGGGAAAGGCTACCCACTCCAGTATTTTGGCCTGGAGAATTCCATGGACTGCATAGTCTATGCTGTTGCAAAGAGTCGGACATGACTGAGCAACTTTCACTTTCACTTTTCATGAAGGCCAGGCTGCACCATGCAGAGAACTCTCAAGAGCAGAAAGGCCATTGTTCAGAAATGTATTACCAAAGTTTGCCTGTCTTCTTTTTGAGGCAACCTGCAGACCCCAGGCTGATTAGGCCACATTATGGCTCCATATACAGCGACCACAATTAGAACAAGCTCAAATGTGGAGTCTACAGCTACTTAGGAAGGAAACGTGTTCCCTGACCAAACTGAGAGGTACATTTCTTAGCTGAACACACAATATGCTTTTGTGACAAGATCCTGCCTGGTGTAAGAGAAGAGCCTGTCTGGCTATCTTTAATGAGAAGTGTAGACCATCCATCCACGCTGGGTAATATAATTCGGCCAGATGCCAGGAAATGGTTTAGTTGACCTTTCAAATTCTCCTTGCACTTAAAACACATTTGCTTTCTTCATGCTACTCTGTCCTGAGTGTTCACTTGTACATGAATATATTTTATGAAAGAGAATGGCTACAGCTGAGGGTCTATTCAAAACGAGTAGATAAATTAAATTTTTTTTCTTTTATTGAGGTATAACTCACATACATACATATTTAAAATGTACATATTTAAAATATACAATTTATACTGTGAATTTATACCTGTGCAACCACTGCCACAATAAAGCAATGCACATATTAGATTTAACTCCACATGACTATTACAGAAAAATTTGTGGGCTTACAAATCATGTTAAGTATCAAGGCCTGTATGTATCTGTACTTTTTTGAATATTCAATCTATTCCTCTATAAAGCCAACTATGATAGTACCAGTTAATTAGAAAATCTACAGAGGGGGAAAAAAAAACCTCTCAAAACTCCTGACCACCAAAAAATGGTGCTGTATGCTAAAGCAGTCATGCCGATTCCCAAAGAGGCTACATTTATTTTTCTAACCTCATACACTTGCACCTTAATGAATGCACTGGGAATATGTCCTAATCCAATGATGAAGCACAGTAAAGGCCTGCAGAGAAACCCTATAACTTGCCCTGAATTTAATATGCAGTCAGCCTGGTCTCTCTTTTAACTCCTTCTTGCCTATGTTTTCGACCCTTAATTATATCTCTGGTTTCATCTTGGGAGGCAGACTTGAACCACTAAAGGGAAAAATAAAATTCTATGATGTCATTCATAATGTGCTATATTGAAGTTGCAAAGCAAAAATGCACATATCCACCATAAAATGTTAACTATCCAATTAAATTCATCCAATGAAAGAAAGAAATGTTGCCTAAAAGTTTCACACCATTGAAAAAGCTCTTTAGTTTCACCTACCAGAATGCCTGGCATTAACTTTCCATTCATCCATTCCCTAGTTTAGACATTGCCAGCCTCAGCTCTTTTTAAAAGGCTTTAACACCTTTGCTAAATGAGAGTCCTTTAAAAAGAGGCAAGTTAAGCATTTCAGTTTTTAATAAGTACCATATACCACCTAAAGGGAGAGGATCTGACATTCTCATCAGCTAGGAAACAAAGGGGCCAGGGCAGGGACCTCCATTTGATGCAGATACTTACTAGGAATCAGAAAATGATATTAACACTTAAAGGGGCAATAAAGTTTTTTAAAATACTAGATCTGCATGTTTATGTGTACATCTACATGTATGTGTTTTTAGAAGGGAATTTAGTAAGGTATAGTAGGAAAGCCAAAAAAATCAAATTGTGAAGTTATAGTTTCATCTGATTATAGAATGTTTAGTTGTACTTTCCCCTTTAATTAAAAAAAAAAGTTTTCACAGATTTAGATTGATAACCTGTCATGATTCTACTGTTATTTGATATACATCAAAAAAAGAAACAAAGAATAAAGTACATGTTTTATCACACTGAGAAAGAAATAAGTGAGGATATAATTGAGTAGGGGCTCCCTAGGTATCTTGGTGGTAAAAAATCTGCCTGTCAGTACAGGAGACATGGCTTCAGTCCCTGAGTCAGGAAGATCCTCTGGAGAAGGAAATGGCAACTTGCCTGGGAAATCTATGGACAGAGGAGCCTGATGGGCTACAGTCCATGGTGTCACAAAAGAGTCAGACACAACTTGGTGACTACAACAAAATAATTAAGTAGAAGACTGTGAACTGGTACACAGACTGTGGATGAAGGTCACTAAATTAGGACCCATACTTGCTGGTATAAACCAGAATGCATAATCACATACCTCTAATATCTGGTCACCAGCCCAAAGCCTTCCATCTCGGGCTGCTGCCCCTTCTTCATAGACTTCATGGATAACTATAGCATCCTATAAAAAAACAAATGCTTATTAATTTTTAACAACCAGAAATGTTTCCTTAAGCCAACAATGAAACTATAGGCAGCAACTCATAATTTGCTATTTGCTAATAAAGCCATTTTTATTTGACTTAAACAAAATATACATTTATGGTATATTCAGAGGTATAATTAATTTTTCCTAAGTTTATTATTTCATTCTTTTAGGACTGGTTTTGCCTAACATTTCAAGTTAAACTTCCCCCATGTGCTTTACTGTCAACTCTGTACTGCTGCTGCTGTGTATAAACTTGACGTGAACTATATGTCATTCTTATTTACATTTTATGGTATATTTTGAAACATGGTTTCAGGTATTTATTGGTATTCAAGGATTTGACATAAATGTGTGGCCTGATGAAGGGGGTCTGTCTGGCCTCATTACTTGGGCAGTGAAAGACAAGAACTTAGTGGAATGAACTAGCTCTGGAGGGCAGAGCATGGGGTGGAGGAAAGGGCATTCACAGATCTATGTGTAAAATAGATGTGGGCTCAAATCCTGACTCTTGGGCATCATGAAATCTTGGGCAAATTAACTCCTGAACTCAAGATTCTGAGCCACAGAATCAGGACAATTAGTTAAGATAGGTAAGGCTTGGTTGAGGAAAGTGTCTCATGGTTAATGAATGAAAAAATTTTTTTCTTTGAATTAATAACCTTAAATTTTTTATCATCATAAAAATAACATATGCAAAATACCAATATAAAGGACTCAAGCAAAACTACAGGGTGTGGTGAACTAGAAAGGGACTGCCTTCTGCACCTGGCCCTCAGTCCAGCTCCCCAGAAACAACCACCATCAACTATCCCAGTTTCCTAAGGATCCTTCCAGATGAATTTGTACCTATGTATCATATTCTAGGCTGGAAAATCCCATGGACAGAGGAGCCTGGTGGGCTACAGTCCATAGGCCTCGCTAAGAGTCAGACATGACTGAGCTGATTGAGCACCCAATTATATGTATGTTTTGGTAAGACTATTTAAAAAATAGTCAACTGCTATGTTCATAGTTATTCCCCCTATCCCCCCTCATATTGATCAAGAAGTCAAGCTTTGAAACTCCTTGCCTTGGGGATTTTTTGTGGTGTTTCAGTTTCTGAAAACTGAATATCCCAGAAGTCACTAGTTCTTTCCGCTGCTTATAAAACTGCAATGAAGGGCACTGAAAAGACGATGGCAAAGCAGGGGCTAGGTGTGCTGGCAGACCGCTGCGAGAGGGAAAGCACTTCCTTGTGTGTGCTTCTCTGGGTGCCTTTGTTTTTGTTGGGGGTACAGCTGTTTTACAATGCTTTACAATTTCTGCTGTTCAACAAAGTAAATCAGCTGTGTGTATACACACATCCCCTCTCTCTGGGGTCTCCCTCCCCGCCATCCCACCCATCTAGGTCACCACAGAGCATGAAGCTGAGCCCCCTGCACTATACAGCAGGTGCTCACCAGCCATCTATTTTACATATGGTAGTATATGCGTGCCAATGCTACTCTCCCAAGTTACCCCAGCCCCTCCTCCCACCCCCATGCCCACATGTCCATTCTCTATGTCTACATCTCTATTCCTGCCATATGAATAGGTTCATCTGAAAGAGATGGGCATACCAGACCACCTGACCTGCCTCTTGAGAAACCTGTATGCAGGTCAGCAAGCAACAGATAGAACTGGACATGGAACAACAGACTGGTTCCAAATAGGAAAAGGAGTACGTCAAGGCTGTATATTCTCACCCTGCTTATTTAACTTACATGCAGAGGACATCATGAGAAATGCTGGACTGGAAGAAGCACAAGCTGGAATCAAGATTGCCTGGAGAAATATCAATAACCTCAGATAGGGAGATAACACCACCCTTATGGCAGAAAGTGAAGAACTAAAGAGCCTCTTAATGAAAATGAAAGTGGACAGTGAAAAAGCTGGCTTAAAACTCAATATTCAGAAAACAAAGATCATGGCATCCAGTCCCATCACTTCATGGGAAATAGATGGGGAAACAGTGGAAACAGTGTCAGACTTTATTTTTCTGGGCTCCAAAATCACTGCAGATGGTGACTGCAGCCATAAATTTAAAAGACACTTACTCCTTGGAAGGAAAGTTATGACCAGCCTAGACAGCATATTCAAAAGCAGAGACATTACTTTGTCAACAAAGATCCATCTAGTCAAAGGTATGGTTTTTCCAGTGGTCATGTGTGGATGTGAGAGTTGGACTGTGAAGAAGGCTGAGCACCAAAGAATTGATGCTTTTGAATTGTAATATTGGAGAAGACTCTTGAGAGTCCCTTGGACTGCAAGGAGATCCAACCAGTCCATCCTAAAGGAGATCAGTCCTGGATGTTCATTGGAAGGACTGATGCTGAAGCTGAAACTCCAATACTTTGGCCACCTGATGCAAAGAGCAGACTCATTTGAAAAGACCCTGACGCTGGGAAAGATTGAGGGCAGGAGAAGAAGGGGACAACAGAGGATGGAAGAGATGGTTGGATGGCTTCACCGACTCAATGGACATGGTTTGGGTGGACTCCAGGAGTTGGTGATGGACAGGGAGGCCTGGCGTGCTGCGGTTCATGGGGTTGCAAAGAGTTGGACATGACTGAGCGACTGAACTGAACTGCATCATTTTTCTAGATTCCACATAAATATTTGCAAATGAAGCAACTGAGAAGGGATTCATCTCCAAAATCTACTAACAGCTCATGCAGCTCAATAACAAAAAAAACCCAAACAATCCAATCAAAAAATGAGCAGAAGACCTAAAGAGATATTTCTCCAAAGAAGACATATAGATGGCCAAGAGGCACATGAAAAGATGCTAAATATCATTAATTATTAGAGAAATGCAGAAAAACACTTTTGAATGGAGACTAGAAATGGAGATTTGTGTGTCCCCTGAGAACTGAGGAATTGAGCCCCATGCTGCCCAGTGTCCTCCCATTCCCTGCCATACCCACACAAGTTGCAAGAACCTGTACACAATGGTCAAGGGCATCGGACTCTAGGTGTAATGGATCCCACCTTGAAAGAAGCCCTGAGTCCCAAGCATCAGGGCCTGGAAGTGGCAGGACTTCTGAAGAGATCAGCAGGCTAGGGCAAGCATGGCTTGGTGATTACCAGGGTGAACTGATGACAGTGACCAAGGGTCCCCAGTGACGGGGAGCTCTGTGACAGAACCAGAACCCTGACAGCTAATGGGCCTCTGAAAGGACTGACAATGATACTGTTTCAGTCCAAAAGTATAGAGACTCAGAATTAGAATTAAACTGACTTGAAGTAAATGAATGAAATATTTCTTACAAAATATGTAAGATAAGAAAAACCTCCAAATGGATGGCAAAGAGATCAAACTAGTCAATCCTAGAGGAAATCAAACGAGTATTCATTGGAAAGATTGATGCTGAAGCTGACGTTCCAATACTTCAGCCACCTGATACAAAGAGCCAGCTCACTGGAAAAGATCCTGAGGCTGGAAAAGACTGAGGCAGGAGGAGAAGTGGACAATAAAGGATAAGATGGTTAGATGGCATCATTGACTCAGTGGACATGAGTTTGAGCGAGCTCGGGGAGATGGTGGACAGGGAAGCCTTGTGTGCTGCACGCCATGGGGTGGCAAAGAGTCCAATGTGACTTAGTGACTGAATAAGGATGAAACTTGATTTTCAAAAAAAAAAAATAATAAAACAAAAGTGAGTTTCCTATACAAATGCTGGAGAAGCAGTAAAAGAAAACCAGAGGACTTGAACCAGATGACCAATCTAGATTCCAAATATCTTTCTAATATTAAAGGCTTTCATTTTATCACCACACAGTTCTGAAAACATTTTTTATTACTATAGCAGTTAGAGAGGCAGTGCCAAAGAGCCAGGAAAGGTTCCTTGCTCCAGACAATTTATGTTTTAGACTCTGCACCAGCAAGACTTTAGACCAATCTTTGTTTTAATTCTGACTTATGAAATTTCCAGACCCAGGGAGCATTTACACTGCCAAGAGTTTGTTTCTCTGCACTGTTTCAGGGGAACAATTTTGAGGAAATTTGCTAGGTCAGTGGCTTCAGGCCATCCCAACAACACTGCCAAGATAACACTAAGGGGCCATTTCCATGAAGGTAGAAACTAATGCAGGGTCCTAGTTATACCCTGTGTAATGCTGGTTTTCAAAGCTTGATGGCCAAACACCCCATTTTCACTAGATTTGGGAGAATCAGACTGAATTCATGCTACACATGGCTTTTATAGAGCTGAATTTTCAGTATAAACACCTTTGATCTTGGAACATTACAAAAGCCAAATGGGAAATTTCTCTTTGTTCATACTCAAAAAGAAGAAAAAGACCCACTGGAGCTTTTATACAGTAAAAGTAGCCTGAATCCAAAACTCTGAGATACTTTCTGGGTGCTCAATGAACTGTCACATATACAACAAATATACTGTTAATAGGCTCAAATAAGTGCTAAAATTAGTTTCAATGATCTGTTTTTGGTCCATGAGTCTTTCTGGATTGAAAACTCTCTTCCTTTCTATCAACTTGACTACTGCTGAGGTTTTAAATTCATCAGTGAAAACACAAGAAAATGTGAGATACTCTGACCTGATGATAGAAAACGGTCACATTTCTTACCATGGGCCCTTGTGTACCCAAAGTGCCCTATGAAGCTGTGGTTCTCAATAGTTGTTTTAACTGGGAGTGATAGAGGTGAGAGGTAGAGATTACCAGCTCAATTAAAAATGTGGGCTAGTAAACTGGAAAAAAAAAAAAAAAGGATTTCTTTTTCAAAACTTACACAATTCATAGCGCAGAACAGAATAGTAAAATAGATATTGGTTTGGGATATTCTAGGCATCTATTTGACAAGGCTATATTAAAATTTTACTTATTGCTTTAAAAAAAGTATGATTAGATGAAATAGTGGCTCATTGATGAAAGATTGACCTTTACTATGTCAAATGAAAATTTGGAGTTGATTATACTGCTTGGAGAAGGCAATGGCAACCCACTCCAGTACTCTTGCCTGGAAAATCCCATGGACGGAGGAACCTGGTAGGCTGCAGTCCATGGGGTTGCTAGGAGTCGGACACAACTGAGCAACTTCACTTTCACTTTTCGCTTTGGGAGAAGGAAATGGCAATCCACTCCAGTGTTCTTGCCTAGAGAATCCCAGGGACGGGGGAGCCTGGTGGGCTGCCATCTCTGGGGTCTCACAGAGTCGGATGTGACTGAAGCAACTTAGCAGCAGCATACACATGATTCTTATCTGCTCATTGTATTCTCCTAATTTTAATACTCGAGCTATTCAAGCAAAACTGTTCGTTGGCACAGTTCTGAGTGCCTTCTCCCCAACCAGCTCCACACCTCCCCCCACTTCCTATCTTTGCATATTTAAATAACATTCCATGTCAGCTATACTAAAGAACTTTGGACATCAATGTTATGTTTAACTTATGTACTCATCTAAACACTTACCCACGATGTTGTGATTATGGCTGGTAAGTGACACTCTTCAGACCTAATTCATTTAGAATATGTTGAGGAAAAAAATCTAGGAGCAGCAATAACTGAAAAAAATTGAACTCATGAGCTTTGGTCAGAGAATTGGCTCCAACACATTTTATATATTTACCAAGAGGAAGCTGACAACGTGTTACATCCTGAACTTGTTGCAGTGAAGATTTTGGTTGTGCAGAATGGCAGATTCACATCATGCTCAGATAGGCATCAGTCCCTTCCCAGAAGTAATTTGTTCCTCACTTGGACTAAGTCACCTGATACCTGCCATTGTTTTGTCTGATTCACTGTCTGCTTCCTGATTCAGCAGTCAGGGTCACATCTACCAGTACCAATGACTTCTTTTAAATTGTATTGTTTGCTTATTTTTTGTTATTGAGCTCTCTGTGTTCTTCATATATATATATATATAATTGGAGTATAATTGCTTTCTACTGTTGTGTTAGTTTACATTGTACAGAGAAGTGAATCATTATATGTACACATATATCCCCTCCCTCGTAGACCTCCCTACCACCTAAGCAACCTATTAATCATTTCCCTGTGGGTGGGTTGCTGGCTTTTGCTGAAAGAAGCTGTAGAGACAAATGATTATGAGCTAGGCCTCTGGAGTCAAAGTTAGTCCAAATCCTGGTCCTGCTACTTCTGGCCATAGGAAAACTGTTAACCTCTCAGCTTTCTCATTTTTTATGGTTTAAACAATATTACCTATACATAAAACTTCACGTACAATGCCAGCACACAGTAAGGAAGTGGTAACATCTCGTTTATGTAACATCTTTGCCAAAGAAGCCACACACTTTCCATTTGTGCCATTTAGTCCTCATAACAACTAAGCAAGTTCAGTATTATTAATCTCATGTACAGTTAGGGAAAAGAAGGCTCAGAAGGGTCAGACCTGACCAGGTCTTTGCAGCTTCTAAGGAGGAAAGGTGAAATTGCAATTTGGGATGACTATTTAACACCAAAACCTGTATTCCTACCACTATTGCAAGCTTCTCATCTGCTTTAAATATTTTATTTTGTATTTGTCTAAAAACGAACTTGGGATTTTCCAAATAGCATCAATTCTGTTGAAATACCTGTCTCCTTCCTTCCTTCATCTTTTTAGTCCTCTTTCTGTGTATCTGTATTATTCACTGAACAATTTTTTCTATTGGAGTAGAAATTACTATTTCTATATAATGTATCACATTATATACAAGTGATAAATCAATGTTTAAAATAAAAAGGGTTCAATCCAAGACAACAGATTAATTTCTCCTAACCAATGGCAGACTTGAGAATCATTTATAGATAACCAAGATTTATATATATATATATATATATATATATATATATATATAAACTAATTTCCTCTTGACTTCCCTGGTGGATCAGATGGTAAAGCGTCTGTCTACAATGTGGGAGACCTCTTGGTAGTTGTGTGACTTTCATTGGGACAATAGGAATTTAAGTAAGATGGCCTGTTTACTTACTGCCTGAGATAAGACCAATAGTTTCCCCTGGATACTCTAAATTACTCATTTGACTTGCCAACTCTAGAGCCAAAGAATTTGAAACAGTGAGTTGGGAGAGTCTCTCAGATAATGGGTTTCCTCCAAACAGAAGGGAAAGGCAAGATTTCAGAGACACTGGAAAATCTTCTGCATAAAAACTTCCCTCTCTGAGACATGTCTAACTTGAAAAAAAAAAATGCCTTTATTCCACAATTAGGGATAACATTAAAAAAACACACAGCCAGAAAGAAAGAGCTGGTGAGGGGATTCATCACATTGTTTAAGGAACCACTGTCCTAAATGTCTCCATTCCTAAAAGAATAGTATTTATTTATTTTAAAATATAAAGAAAATTTGTACATGGTATTAGACCCAAAATAATATACACTGAGAAGTTTCTCTCCAGCATCTGTACTTTACTCAATTTCCCTAACCAGAAACATACAGTAATAAGTTTCCTGTATATTTGTACAGTTATTCTATATATCTATATTTGGAAAGTACCAATAGCACAAGATGCTTGAAGGTTGTACCCTCTTTAAGCTCCCTCCTTTATTTCATGAAATTCTACTAGAGCCAGCCAAGAGTCACCTCTTCTTTGAAACTTTCCCTGACTTCTTGCCTGGTTAAGTGGATCAACCTGTCTGGTGGTCACTACTACATCTTAGTATTATTGAAATTACGGTATCGTGATGACTTGTTCATAGACCTAGGTCCTGTACCACATCCTACCCTCAGTGGAACCCTTCCAGATGGGAAGTGTTACCAACTTCTCTCTATATCCTGGTGCTGAGCCCAGAGTAAGCCTTCAATAAACGTTTGCTAAATGGTTATCAAGAAGATAGTTGTAGATAGAAAAAGGCATCAAAATGACCCAGAAAGAGGAGGCTGGCAGGGTTAGCAAGTCATAATCTCACTCTAACCCAAACAAGTTTCTGATGGTAAAAGTGATACACAACCAAAATATCCACCACAAATGGATATTAAATCCATCTGAATTTCCAGAAGATTTACTTCAGCTTGGAAAGCAATTTTACAAAGCCAAGTATGGGGGACTTAATTATCACAGAGCCCCACAAAAATCACAAACACCTCCAGGGGGATTTAAACTGAATTGCTGGAAAAGAATTTCACAGCACGCAGTAACATATTCTTGAATAGAGGCAGAGTCATCAGACATTTCAGCCCATCAATCACCATTTTCTTTACTGTGTAAGCTGCCAACAAGTAGATAAAGTAACTCATAAACACACCAGTCATTCTAGCAAAAGAAAATTTTACTGTTGTCACAATAGGCCTATAACACTTAAAGAAGTCATGTCTTAGAAAAATTAAGGATCTCCTGTGAACTGAAGCACCTTTGTACGGGTGAACTATTTCCATAGAATGACATTTTACAGTTTTCATTTCTAGATATTCAGTGGATTGTTTTAACAAGCATTTTAGGATGAAACTTTGATAAAGATTTGTATAACAGATATTATTGGGTTGGCCAAAAAGTTCATTCAGTTTTAAGTAATAATAAGACACATTTTCCATTTTTACCAAGGACTTTATTGAACAACATATTCACTGAACCAATTGGTCAACTCAATATAAAGAACTGTATATAATATGGCTTAATTTTACTGCTTGAAGGCACACGTTACTTAATTTTGATCACACTGGAATTAAACTTTGCCATACTCATAAAAGTCCCCATATCCACTCCTAAGGGACATTTTAACTATAGGAAAGTTTCATATTAAACTTCACATTTAGGTGGAAAATATATTTACCAATAATCCATAAAAATGTTATATCCTTCTTTTCTGCTTTATGGGAAAAAAAATCCCTCCTAATAAGAAAGATCTATGAAGACTAAAAGAATAATTTTAAATGTTACATATAAAACGGGCATTTTTGTTCCTTTGGCAGAAGTGATGGTTCATATCTGCAGCCTTAGAGGATTAATGCTCCTTTTAAACATCATTTAATAAAGTTCCCCTCTATGGCTGTCAAAGTTCAGAAATCATACAGACATGTCTTCTATACTATAGACCACCTTCTCAGCAGGAAAGTCAAATCAATGGGTAATAAAAGGTGCAAACCAAAACTACATTAAACTCTATATTGCAAAACACATGTAGAAGTATTAAGTTACTAATTTGTGATGTCTATGGCCATTACAGAGTTCAAAAAGAAAGTGTGGGTTGAAACTGCTAAAGTATATCTCACTTTGAGCAAAGTCGATAGGCTCCAAACTATATTAATATAAATACAGGGAGGAATGTTTAAGAACATGATTTTTTTCTATTATAAATCCTTTGTGAACATATCCTTTAAAAACCAAGCTTTCCTATTATATTTCAATTAGAATGTGATTTGAGCTTTGATGTAAAGAGAGGTTAAAAAAAAAAAGGCAGTAGAGTATGGAAGAAGGACCCAGAAATAAAATGAGTCAAATTTTCTGACAGCTCTTGCAGTAGCCAATTCTGCAAGAACCACTTTGTTCATGACACATCATTATCACTAAAGCACAGAGCTGAGCTACATGACTTTTAAAGTCATTCCAGCTCTAAAACTTTAGACCTTGATGAATCCAGCAAAGCAGAGAAAGTCTTTGTTTTACACTGATGCTTAGGCTTTGCCTAGGAATAAGAACTCCTTCTAACTAATAGACCAGAAGAATCCCAAATCTTATAGGCTAAGAGAGATCAGAAAGATGGGAGCTGGATCACAGTGTATTAGTTATCTATTGCTGCAAAACATAGTGGCTTAAAATGAAAGCTAACCATTTGTTTGTTCATAATTCTGTAGGGTGAAACTTAAGGCTGGGCTCAGCTGGACAGTTCTGCTCTATCCTATGTTAGTTGGGCTCTCCTGTGAGTTTGCAGTGAGGTTGGCTGGGGCTTCAGCTGGGATGGCTGGGTCACTCTTCCTCCAAGTGCTGTCTCCATATGGTATATCTTCCTCCTGGAAGCCAGTCCAGGCTTGTTCTCATGGTGGCAGCATTTTAAGAGGACAAGAGCTTAGCAGCAAAGCCTCTCAATACCACCTGGAAGCCATAAAATGCCACTTTCACTACTATTGGCCAAAGCAAGTCAATGGGTCAGCTCAAACTCAATCTGTAAAGAGCTGCACAAATTTTCTGGTCAATTTTATCTACTATAGACTTATCGAGTTGACCAGAGGACTCTTCCAGCCTGTAAACAATGAAAGTGAAGTTGCTCAGCCGTGTGCTACTCTTTGTGATCCCATGGACTGTAGCCTATCAGGCTCCTCCATCCATGGAATTTTCCAGGCAAGAGTACTGGAGTGGGTTGCCATTTCCTTCTCCAAGGGATCTTCCCAACCCGGGGATCAAACCCAGGTCTTCTGCATTGCAGGCAGACAGACGCTTTACCCTCTGAGCCACCAGGCAGCAACATATGGTGGAGTGGTCTTGGCTATGGCCATAAAAACCTTTGTTTAGATTTTAGCTCTGCCACTTATCATAACTTTGTGGTATTTCTATTAAGGTAGTTAACCTTTCTGGACCAGTGTTTCTAACTCTGTAAAATAGAACTCAAATCCTACCTGCTAGAGTTTGAGGATGAAATAAGATTATACATGTACCTGAGGTCACCAAGTGTTGAACACAACTTAGCGACTTGAACAATAATGTCAAACAAAGTGTCAGCCAAACAGACATTAAATAACTGCTAATGAGGGCTCCCAGTGCATATATGTATAAGATTTAAGAGGCACATCTGGTATATGAAGGACAAAATACATATATGTCAGAGTGGTCAAAATTCATGACTCTAAGGATGAATGACACCAGTCTTCGCCCATTTTTTTAATTTCTAATTTTTCTGTTATATTGGTAATCCTAGCAGATAACTGATTGCTTCTTTTCCAAGAAAGATTATGCAACAAGGATATTTTAGGTTTTTTTTACTCAAGTCATGGACTGTTCAGGGCTAAGTTCAATGGACCATCCAAATGCCAATAAGATATAAACCAGATTACAAGAGTCCTATTCCTAAAAATTTTTATTTTTCTATTTCAATCAAGTTGAAACATATTTTGTGTGGATTCCATATTTGCAAATTTCCCTGCTTCCCCAAATACATGCTCTAGGTGCACTCGTGGTAATTTGTGGATATAAGCAGAGTGGTGAAAAATTTTAGTTGCTAGATTCATTTGTTCACAGCTGAGGTATAACAAGGCAACATTATGCTTTCTTGTTTCAGCTCTCAGACCGGAAACAAGCTTCCTTTAAATAGTCTTTTTTAGTGCCATGTGTTTTGCATTTTTGTGCTGTTATGGGCCTGACCAAGACAATACATGTGTTAGACAACCTTCATTCAGTTATGAGTTATAGAGCTGTTTGCCATTCAATGTTAATGAATCAACAATATGTAGTAAATAAAGTATCTTTAATCAGAAACACACATAAAACAAAGTTATATATTTCTCATCTGTTAAAAATGCTGTGACCAGAGGTTGGAGGAGGAATCTAACCATGTCTTTCCTCTAGAAGTAATGGTTTAGTATTCATTAATTCAGGGTTTGCTGCGTCTTTATACACCATAATTACCGTGAATAACAAGAACTGACTGTACTTCCTCCTCTTCCCTGGTGATAGGTCACTACATCAAAACCGAGAAGCCTCATGTGAAACCTGATGAAAGTAGAAAGGCGGACAAACGCTATCTATAACAGAGATGGCAGGACTCATGTGGACAAAGGCAGTCCTCTGCTGTTCTCACTACTCTGAGGCCATGGGTTGTAATCCAAGGTTGGAAGAATTAACGCACTTTTCTTATGCTGTGGCATGTATTATTATGCTTATACTCAGCGTGTTTTGTGGATCTATATCTTTTGAACCAATGACAAAGGTAAAATGCAAAGATGATTCAAAACAAGTTGAAAAGTAACTAATCTTCCCCACTTTCAACAGACCAAGAATTTTTCCCCTTCTTTGATGCAAAAAGCATTTGACATGCCCTCACTGATTCATAAGAAGCAAAAAGTTAGGAGGTTGCTTTCAATATCTCATAAGGACATGCAGGACCCAAGGCAGAATATGGTCAATAATTGTCATAGTTCCTTTAAGACAGTTTTTTTTTTTTCATTTTACTTAACAATTTTATAATTTGGCATACAATTAATATACTGCTTTCCCACCATGGATACAATAAGATAATTATTTACAAAGAAATGTAGTATTTGTCAAATTCATGCAGCTTTGCTTGCCAACTTCAAAGGGTGAATATATAATTGTTTCTGTTCAGAGAACCTGAGAGGGTTATAGTTATACAGGGGAAGCCAGCAAGAGTCAAAGGAACTTATCTATCATTCTTGGAATCACAGTTTTTAAAATCTGGATTCTCTATTCTGCTCACTTTTAAACAGAATTCACTACACACATTTTCAAAGAATCTCAGAACAGTCTCCATACAACTGCTACAAAAGGAATGAAGAGTCTATTTATATCCTAATCTCAATTTATTCATCTATTCTAATGTGATTGGGGTAGGGTATAAAGATTTATACCTATCAAACCTTTCCTTCAAAGTGAAGGAAAATGGATCACAGTGTTCAGTACCTGTTATTTTGGAACACGGATATATTCTCAGGTAATAAACTATAGACAACAAAAATAATCATTAAATCAGCAACAGAGGTTCTTTTGACATAAAAAGCAAGAGTAAGGATTAAATGATCAGTTACACAGCAAGCAATAACACCAGTCTGTATGTGTGTGTGTGTGTGTGTTAAAGCAATGGACTAGGTAAGCTATCCTAAAACTCAAACTCAAGGATTTCAAATTCTTGCACACTATTTACAGATAACTAAAATATGGAATGAAAATCTGAGCAATAAAATAGCTAACAGAAGAATTTCTCTGAATATATAAAAATGTTTCACATTTTAAGACTTTGAAAAGCTTTCTCTTCACGCTCAGAAAAAAACTGCTTTATATTTACTTAAAATGGAGTTCTTTTGCCAAGTCTGATTTAACAAAAAGTTGATACTCATCAATATGAATATAATTTTTCATACTGAAATATAGGTTTAAGGAAATGGTATAATATTTGCATTAAAGCTTATAAGTCCCTATAGTTCCATCTGGTACTTATTTATCTAAATTTTACTCAGCTTGCATAATATTTTTGCTTATGGTCATATTCTTTAAGATCAGAAATGCCCAAATCTGGAAATTCAGAGGCCCTATTCGTTAACATTCTTTCAGTGTGATTCATAGACATTTTGCAAACTTTGCTTTGATTTAAAATAAAACTAAGGTAATAAGATGTTTTGTATAAAAATATATGACTTAAGCAATAACAATAAAAGGAACTTGGCTTTAGGGGATTACACGCCAAAGCAAACCACACTCCTCATGAAATAGACTGTGCAAAGTTCATTTGAAGGGGACTAGCAAAATAAAACACTTAATCAAATATAAAATAGCTTTTTACTCTGCTTACTTTAAAAAATATCTAGTGCTTCAAGTTGTCACAGTCCTACAGTTAAACAGTCAGAAGCTGTAACAGCTAAACAATGGCAAGTGACATGCTGAAGTGTTAAACCAGGTCACTTCAGAACCTGACACATGGTTTCAGCTAAGGGCCAGATATTCTCCACTTCAGTTTCTAGATGGAAGAACTTTACCACATAGTATCCAAATGGGAGAGTTCTTCGACCATGATGCTTCTTGCTAATGTATTTCTGCCCTAGAGAACTTATGTTCAACAAGAATGAATTAAATTGGTACTAAATCAGGAAGTGAAAAAAAAATACAGGTGTAGGAGAGAAATTACAAGATTCTGAATATGACATCCCAGTCTTTTTTGTCATTGTTTGGTTGCTAAGTCATGTATGACTCCTTTGTCACCTCATGGGCTGCAGCCCACCAGGCTCCTCTATCCATGGGATTTTC
Source organism: Oryx dammah (assembly GCF_014754425.2). Classification (NCBI taxonomy): domain Eukaryota; kingdom Metazoa; phylum Chordata; class Mammalia; order Artiodactyla; family Bovidae; genus Oryx; species Oryx dammah. The sequence goes on from NW_024070212.1 coordinate 81,448,461, forward strand.
TAGGCAAGAATACTGGAGTGGATTACCATGCCCTCCTCCAGGGGATCTTCCTGACCCAGGGATCAAACCCACATCTCCTGCATTGGCAGGCTGATTCTTTACTACTGAACCACTTGGGAGGCCCAAGAAAGAAATTTTACAATCTATCCTGGGAATCCACTGACCTCATTTACAACAGGATGGTACCAAGAAAATAAAGATAAAACAACTGCTCTAGTCTAATCGTATTCCTCTTGCAAAGAGATAAGCTACCTCCAGACCCAGAAGAATACCAGTATAGCAACTAGGACTTATATTTATGAACGTTTCTTTGCAAAAGTGATAACAATGACCAGTTTCCCTAAAACAAAACAGCAGCACAATAATTATAGAACCTTATTCTCTAGTTTAAAAAACTTAAGATTCCAAAGCTTTAAGAAATTTGTGAGATAAGAATGCAAAGGGTGGGAGGAGAATGCATCTTCTTATATTGTCATCATTTTGAAAAAGAGAGTTAAAATGGTAAATGTTCCACCCTGATTAAAAACCAAAGCCTGGAACTTCCCTGGTGGTTCAGTGGCTAAGACTCTGCATTCCCAGTGCAAGGGGCCAAGGTTTGATCCATGGTCAGGGAACTAGATCCCACATGCCACAGCTAAGACCTGGCACAGCCAAATAAATAAAATAAATACATCTTGAAAAGCAAAAAACAAACAAAAAAGCCTAATAATACTAATATTCTTGCAGAGCGGCCACCTGCGCTTGTCAAAATATTCCCTGAGATGGGGCATTCACTATTCCCAGGAAGCTCATTTCATCTTTGATCAGCTGATGCTTAGAAAGTTCTTCCTTAAAATAATGTGAAGCTGGCTTTTCACTGAGTCCCTTGGGAGCATCTGAATTGTTCTCATCCTTCATCCACAAGAATATAATCTTATGTGTTTGCAGAAAGTCGTCATTGTCCTTTCTTGTCCTCCCTTTTGCAGTCTGTTCAATTATTCCTGAGATAATGTGGTTTCAACAATATTCTTGTCAACAACATAATTATGCCCCCAAATGAACAGAATATTCTAGCTTATAGTAAAAACTGGTCAGAGAAGCACTCCAGACAGATGTAACAGTATGTGCAAAAACTTTGCATCAAGAGGGAACAAGACTCATTAAAGGAACTAAATGAGGCTGACATGGCTGGAATTCACAGTGAGCATGATGAGGCCGGATGGAGTCATCTTTTTAAGTGCACAAGGCAACGTAAGGTAGTACTAAAGAAACAAAATAAAATGAAGCAGGCCTGTTCTCAAGGAGCTCTGGCAGGTGAGATGGATAACTCCCTTTTTCAGGTGAAGGTTGATGACACAGAGTGGTAGTGCTAGGAAAGGGGCCCAAATACTGTGGCTTTTGAGTCAGAGCATCTGATTAAACTCCAACTGGACCAACTGCTAGAATTACACCCTTGGAGAAGTTACCTAACTTATCTGTATCTTGGTTTCCTCACCCATAAAATGGGGATAATGCTACTACTTCTCCTATGGGGTTGTTGTGAAGAGTAAATGAGATGATATTTATTAATTATATTTTAAGAACAGTGCTGGGATCATTTTTTAAAAGCTTGATGCTGAAAAACAAATAACTAATTATCTGGAAAGAGCCATGTTTCTCAGTGTTCAGGTAACATACTAAAGACACACAGATGAAGAGAGCAAAGGATCTACTTGAAGATAATATGTTTAATAATAATAATTGCTGAACTCAATGTAGATGGGCACTAGGAAAATTTCTTTATATTCTTTATGTTAATTAATCTCCATACCAGCCTTAAGAGGTAGATTTGGTCATCACCACTATTTTACAAAGGAAGAAGCAGGTTTAACTTAGAAAGTTTCTCTTGTCCAAGGCCCCACAGTTAAAGATCTGGGATTCTGATACTGTAGAATTAGCATCATTACCCTGCTCTGCTTCCTGTTAGGTTTAATAGAAACATTGTCTATAGTCTGGGACCTTTAACAAGGGTACTCAGAGAAAGAAAAATAGAGAGTGAGGGTCCTGGAGAAACTTACCTTCATTTCACTTCACTTGCTCAATTCCAAAAACATAATTCAAGTCTGCCAACACCGTTTTTTTAATCCCCTCTCTGGCTGTGCTATGTGGCATGCAGGTTCTTAGTTCCCTGACCAAGGATCGAACCTACATCCTCTGCAGTGGAAGTGTGGCTTAACCAATGGACCGCCAGGGAGGTCCCAATAGCTAAGGAAGGGGAAGGACTTTGTTAATTTTTTTGACAATACTCTAAAATATTTTTCTTTCTCTTCTCTAGAATTCCCAAGGTTGATAATAAAATGACCCCAATTAATGACACTGGAGAGCTATATTTTAGTTTTTATAGGACACTGCAAATAAAACTTCTAATTAGTAAGCAAATATTTCTGATGCCCAAGGGATTCAGGGATAGGTGTTAGCAATACGAGGCAAGTATCATAAGAGGTAAGAATCCTTGGAAGAATATTCCAAGTCTCTGAGCCACAAGATTTCATGCAAATTTGCTACTCCAAGACCAAAAAGGGGGCATGAGAGAGACAGGATAAAAGGATGGCTAAATAAGATGGATGGAGGTAAATTTTAAAAATAGGAATTAATATACTGTCTCTTTTATGTAATAGGCCTTATCTAGCTCCCTGGTTGCATGTCTCCCTCATATTCTTATGTTGAAATCTTAGTGACCCTCCTCAAAGGAGGCAGGGCCTCTGAGAGGTCACGTATGGATGTGAGAGTTGGACTATAAAGAAAGCTGAGAGCCGAAGAATTGATACTTTTGAACTATGGTGTTGGAGAAGACTCTTGAGAGTCCCTTGGACTGCAAGGAGATTCAACCAGACCATCCTAAAGGAGATCAGTCCTGGGTGTTCATTGGAAGGACTGATGCTGAAGCTGAAACTCCAATACTTTGGCCACCTGATGAGAAGAGCTGACTCACTGGAAAAGACCCTGATGCTGGGAAAGATTGAGGGCAGGAGAAGAAGGGGACGACAGAGGATGAGGTGGCTGGATGGCATCACTGACTTGATGGACGTGAGTCTGGGTGAACTCCAGGAGTTGGTGATGGACAGGGAGGCCTGCGGTTCATGGGGTCGCAGAGTCGGACACGACTGAGCGACTGAACTGAACTGAACTGAAATAAGGTCACGAGGGCAAAGCCCTCGAGGATGAGTGCCCTAATAAAAGAGGCCCCACAGAACTCACTTGCTCCTTTCTCCATGGAAAGATATGAGAACCTGCAGCCCAGAAGAGGGCCCTCATCCTACTGTGCTAGCACCCAGACTTCTAGCCTCCAGAACTGTGAGAAATAAATTTCTGTTGTTTTTAAACCACCCAGTCTGTGATGTTTTGTGACAGCAGCCTGAACAAACTAATGGCACCTGCTTATGAGAAACACACATAAAAACTAGCCCATCTAGAAAGTTCATGCAACAGTTTTACTTTCTTCTACTTTCCAGAGAAATTCCCTGTTTAACAGTCCCTATTAGGGTTTTTCATTAAAAACATTAAAGGCAGTAGAATCAACTTGAACGAGTGTGTGAGCTCTTTAAGGGCAGGGTTGCTTCACTCAGCTTTGTATCCTCAGCAGTAAGCAAAGGGTAGCCTCTGAGCACACATGTGCTTCCTATCACACAAGAGCCACACTCCCCAAAAGCAGACCTGGGAGCACATCATATGGTTCAAGCAACAGAGACAAAGGTTGTCTAGGAGCATTGGGTCCAGGTGTGCAATAAACCTTCCCAAAGGGGTCACTTTAGCACTACCTTAGCATTTTAACAGGTCTATTTAGATGGCTGGCTGCAAATTCAATGGGATGCTAAGTGAGCTCTCTCTCTCTGTTATCTCAGAAACCATTTGTCTTGGCTCCAGATAAACTATTTATGGCAGACAGAACTGATGTGGTGTCAAGACCAAGTCCCAGAGGCTTAATACCTCTAAAGATGGCAAAAAATATCTGTTGGATATCCAATAAAGAGGGCACAGAAACCTTAATTGGGAGGGCTGGGAAAAAGCCTTAAGAAAGACCACCAGCCCTTAGAATACTCTAGCACCAGAGCCGAAATAAGGATGCATCACATAATCAAAAGTCCAAAGGCAAGAACTTCTGTCAGCAGATCTCAACATTGTCCTTGATTCCTTTTATACAGTCTCCTCTTTGTTTGCTGACTGCCTGCTGGCTGGATGCACTTCTAGGACCTGATTGGATAAAGTGACCTGGAGTGTCAATTAGCTGGTATATCCCATGTGACCTATGTCAAAATTTGGAGGTGGGGAAAGGAAAAAAGAAAGATACTTGTTGTGGTAAACACTGGGTTTCTTTGTTAAAGCACCTTCCACCCCCCTGCTGTTCAGCCTCACCAAAATAACATGCCTATATATTACTTGTGAGTCAAACTTACAGCTTTTGATGAGGTACCTGAGGTTAGGAAATAAAAACTGTGTCTCATTTCTCATTTTTAAGTGGTGCTTATCCTTCCAAGGACAATGGGATTTACAGTCTCAAAAGGCAGAACCATATATTACGAACCTCAAGATGCTCTTAAAGAATTTTTTTTTGGTTGCCTCATGGTGGCAAGAAAAGCAGAGAATAGTGTCTCTCAAACAGCCTCCCAACCAGGATGCAGGAGGTGCTGTCAAGCAGCGGAAGCCCTCGAGCTAGTAACCAGCAGCACAAACATACACGGTATTTAAGATCCAAGAGCAGACAGGTATATTTAGCCGCCCCTCACAAAGCAAAAGATCAAATTGATAACAACAAAAGAAGAAGGAAAATAAAAACAAATCAGCCAATAAACTCATTCAGTTAGGTCAGATATGCTGATTAAAGTCTTATAACTTCCTCTGGAAAATCTAGTTTCTGTCTTATTTTAAGCAGTTACTAAGAGATTCAAATTTACAAAAAATAAATCAGAGGGCTATTTTTTCTTTATGAAGAATTCACTGAAGAATTTCCTTAAAATGTAATTTCTCTGGTTCATTTCAAATATAACTTTATACCAATTTCAATTTATTTCCTATTCAAGAACATCTGTTTGGGGAAATGAGGCAATAGACTATGAGAAGCAGACATCTCTAATGTTCACGGTCAACCAGCAATTTCTGAAGACCACCCCAATAATCTTAGTATATGATATATATGTGGATGGTCGACTATCAACTCCCAGATCAGCTCAGGAGAGATCATGGAAGTTGGAGAAGCCTGGGAAGCCTTGCATCGGGGACTGGAGGAGGTACAGACTCTTGAGGAAGAAGCGGGAAGGTGTAGAAAGAGAGCAGGTTGAGGGGAGGTGAGCAGAGGCTGAGAGGCTGGAATGCATATGTGGGTCTGGGTAACTGTTCTGGTCCTTTGTCGGTGGTGTGTACCCTCTGGGGTACAGCAGGAGCTCACTGGTGGTTGGAGGGATAGCCAAAGTGTTTCTGTGGACTATTCAAAGGCCAGATCACATATAACTAGAAGGCATTATTAAAAACACAATTTGAAAATACAACCTAGACCAAAATATGTAAAGGGAAGCTTCTAAGGAAGAGTTCACTTCTTTCCTCAATAAATAATGCTGAACAGGGAGTATTCCAAGCCAGATCACAAAAAAGTAGAAAAGTCCTGGGACCTTAAAGAGTCAAAGACCCATGAAAGAGCTGGGAACTAAAACTGACTGCTAAGCTGGCTAACTCCAAGTGTTCCCAATTCCACCCAGGCTGATGAAAACATCACTGTGGACATGGGAAGCCACACACAGCAGTTCCTGCCAGCATAGGCCAAGCGAGAGTAATGTAGGAAATAATTAGCTGGAACCCTGGAGAAAAGTTTTAACAATATTTTAATTGAGCTGAAGGAAATAAAATCCTTTAATAAATAAACATAAGCCTCTGTGCACACTGAGGTTCAGGTGGCTCACTAGTAGGGTCAAATGAACCACTAGGGTTCTCTAGATAAGGCCTGATAGCAGGAGAGAGGGAGCATGACCAGGAAACACATAGAAGGCAGTAAGACCCTGGTTTCTGCAACATATGTTGTTCTTGAGTTGCCTAGTGCCTTAGGGAACTAATGTCTGTCTAGTCAAGGCTATGGTTTTACAAGGCAGTGGTCATGTATGGATGTAAGTTGGACTGTGAAGAAAGCTGAGCGCCGAACAATTGATGCTTTTGAACTGTGGTGTTGGAGAAGACTGTTGAGAGTCCCTTGGACTGTAAGGAGATCCAAGTCCATTCTGAAGGAGATCAGCCCTGGGTGTTCACTGGAAGGAATGATGCTAAAGCTGAAACCCCAATACTTCAGCCACCTCATGCAAAGAGTTGACTCATTGGAAAAGACTCTGTTGCTGGGAGGGATTGGGAGCAGGAGGAGAAGGGGACAACAGAGGACGAGATGGCTGGATGGCATCACTGACTCGATGAACATGAGTCTGAGTGAACTCCGGGAGTTGGTGATGGACAGGGAGGCCTGGCATGCTGCGATTCACGAGGTCACAAAGAGTTGGACACAACTGAGCAACTGAACTAACTAACTAACTAACTAGAGAACTAATATTCATTACAGGAAAATAGAGCAGGATCTCTCCTCACCGCCCACAACAGTACTAAACACAGAAATATTATATTCCTGTCAAAAATGGAAAGAATAATTTTATTGATATTATACTTGTTCTGTCTGTAAATCTGGCATATACAATTTGCTGCGTGTGTGCTCAGTTGTGTCCGACTCTGCAATGCCATGGACTGTAGCCCACCAGGCTCCTCTATAGGATTCTCCAGGTAAGAATACTGGTGTGGGTTGCCAATTTCTCCTCCAGGAGATCTTCCTGACCCAGGGATTGAACCTGGGTCTCCTGTGGCTCCTGCACAGGCAGGTGGACTCTTTACCACTGAGTCACCTGGGAAACCCATATTCTCCAGGCAAGAGTACTGGAATGGGTTGCCATTTCCTTCTCCAGTGCATAAAAATGAAAAGTGAAAGTGAAGTCTCTCAGTCGTGTCCGACTCTTAGCAACCCCATGGACTGCAGCCCACCACGCTCCTCCGTCCAGGGGATTTTCCAGGCAAGAGTACTGGAGTGGGGTGCCATTGCCTTCTCCTATATACAATTTACTTCTTACCAAATAAAATGGACAAAAGAAATACCAAAATGTGCATTTAAAAGCATATTCATTAGTAAGAGTGATTTTCTCTAGGGAGAGGCCCTGGGTGGGGTTGGGGTTGAAGGCAAGGCTAGGGAACAAGAGTAGGAGACAGATTTATCTTTCAGTTTATATCCTTCTGGGTCAATTTAACTTTGTATAATGTGCATGTATTACTTATTCAGATAATATGCACTGATTAATCACATTTTTATAAATCAAAACCCAAGGAGTTTTACATTTCAATGACTCTATTGGTTAGTGACAATCAAATGTACTAAATAATGAAAGAACCATCATATGTAAAAACTGACCTTTGAGGCCAGTTTTTTAAAAAAATTATGAGTAGATGTGAATATGGTCAAAATAAAGCCAAGCCTAAATTTTGGGATTGGAGTAACTGATGTACACTTTTATGAATCAGTTCACTAAATAGTAATCATTATAATGATCATAATAGCAGTATATAATAGCAATATAGTTCATATACTTACATGCCAAGAAAAAGTCAAGTCTTTCATAGAAGTGACACGAGGCCATAATAAGGCTCAGTATCTAACTCTGTACCCGTGGATATACTGTACTTCTAGAAACTTACCAAGGGTGTGTCTTTTCCTCCCACAATGCTGAGACCAAGCCCCGAACGCCCTTTGGATATTTCTATAATCATCTCCTGGCCAGGAATGATGGGACATGTGGCGGGGTCCACTGACAGAGGAGCCTGGAAACCACCTGCAGAAGAAGTGAGCACAGAGTGACTGGCAAGCAGGAGATGCATCTCAGCTTGTACCCTCCACTGCTCGGGGAGTGCAGGGTTTGTATGTGTTTATCATTGCACTCTTTTCCTGCCAAGTATCATGAAGGGGAACACTGGGTCACCACTCCCCATTCAGCCATGGATGAAACATGACACTCCTATGGCACTTTTGAGTTGAAGACAATAGCTACCACCAACCCAAACCATCAACCACTTTAGTTACATAGTATTTGAAATTTCTTAAATCTCAAAATATACCATGAAAACTGGGATGGAAAAATTTAAGTTGATTAAATAATTAAGTACATGTAGGTATATGCCATAATTATACATATTAATAATGATATATATGATATAAATTTTGAGCTATAGTTTTAAAATACTAGAAATAGTGCTTCAATACTTTCAGTTAGAGCATATCGTATGAATTAAGATGTATAAAGGATCCAATCAATAAAGTATGACAAATGAAAATAATCCCCAAATAGAAACATAGTAAAAAAAATTGTGTCATAAACTATAAAATTAATTGCTGGGTCCATAAATGAAAAGCTTGTTAAAAGAGTCATTGCTGTTTTACTTTTAAAATTCATTGTCTTAGGCCAATTTTTCTAAAACCTGGGAGAAAAAATATTTACACATGTCCATTTTCAGTCAAAACTCACTCATTTTTCAAATGTTTGAAAAATCCAAACATTCAAAATGACAGTTTCAAGAGAATCTTATAATAGTTTCTAGAGAACTTCATATTTTTTTATAATTAATTTTGATCACTGTGAATACTGATTCTTGTTGCTGTTTAGTCGCTAAGTTGTGTCTGACTCTTCTGCAACCCCATGGCCTGTAGCCTGCCAGGCTCCTCTGTCCATGGGATTTCCCAGGAAAGAATATTGGAGTGGGTTGCCATTTCCTTCCCCAGGGCATCTTCCCAACCCAGTGTTTGAACCCTGTCTCCTGCATTGGCAGGTGGATTCTTTACCACTGAGCCACAAGGATCCTTACCTCGTGACAGAATTTGCTAAAGGACTGATAATAAAGGGCCCCATCTGCTGGTCAGCTGAGGCTAATGCACAGTGGTCAAGCTGACATCCACAAACCTCTCTGCTCAAGCAAGGGCCAGTAGACCATGGCCCCAGCACCAAGAATGGCTTCTACTTCAAAAGGTTAAAAAAAAAAAGTCAGAAGAAAAATAACATTTCAACACATGTGAAAAGTGTAGAAATTTAAATTTTAATATCTGTAAATAAAGTTTTATTGGAATACAGCTCTACTAATTCATTTATATCCAGTCTACAGCTGCTAATGGCAAAGTTGAGTAGCTGCAAGAGAGACCATATGGCCCACAAGCCTCATGTTTCCTACCTGACTCCTTACAGAATGTTTGCCAATCCTTCCTAGAAAACAAAAGAAAACAGGCTCCAGGTAAGCCTGCAGGGGTTCTGCTCTGATTCAGCAATAATCATTGTCTTTGGGGCAAAAGGGCACAGGTTTCCAGATGTTGCAGAAATGGATTTGAGTTTCCAAGGAAATTAAGGAAATGAATAGTGGATGAAAGAAACTGAGGCTCATTGGTCATCAGAAAATGTATGTAATTGCTATCTAAGAGGCTGTTTAGGGGATCAAATAAATAACGTGCTGGCTCAGCCCAGGGTCGGGCATAGTGTAGCATTCACATAGGTGCCATTCCTGACCACACGGAATTTATAAATCTAATGGCCTCTTGTTTAACAGTGAGAAATTTAGTGACATAGCCTCAGTAACAATTTTAAAATGCCATATTAAATGAATATTAAACTGTAAACCTAATTTGACTCTAGATATTTATACAACATATGTATTTCATGCTATATTTTTCACTAATTTATAATAAAAACAATGTACCATGGCAGTAGAGTTTCACGAATGCTTTAAAAAGTTTATGCTCCTTACATAAATTCCTAGTTTAGTCTCTTGACTGAGGGAAAGCAGTCAGAGACACTGGAGGTGGCATTTCTTTCCCTCTGCTGCTTCTGCCTCACCCTAGCCCAGCTGTAAGTCAGTCTCGGTGTTTATTTCTCTCAAAGAATCCAGCCCAAGGCCTGACTCCTACCAAGTCCCCAATCAATGTTTGGTAAGTGGATGGCTGAATGAATCTAATTTCCACAAATTAAATTGTGGGATGATTAATTTCTGTTAATGAGGTAAAAAATATGGGATATTTATTATCAGGATTCCATTGGTCTACGTAGGGGTCATCTCACATCTTTGGTAAAAGGCCAGGTGGTAAATATCTGGGGCTTTACATGCCATACCAGCTCTGGTGCAGCTATTCAAATCTCTCTTTATAGTGTGAAAGCAGCCATAGATAATATGTAAACAAACCAGTATTCCCATAAAATTTTATTTATGGACACTGAGATGTGAATTGCATACAATTTTCATAAAACAGTCTTTTGATTTTTTTCTAAACTTTTAAAAATGTGAAAACCATTATTAGCTTCAGGATCATATAAAAACAGATGGTGGGCCAACTGTGACCCAGGGGTCAGAGTTTTCTGACCACATTCATTAAGTATTTTTGTAAAAATCTAGTGCTTTAGCATAATACCTGCCTCGTAAAATTTTTAAGAGTTAATGTTCATGAAAAAAAATATGTAAAAGGCAAATACCATAAAGGTGTCAGGTCTCCTAAATTCATGCAGGGTCATGCTTTACCACTGGTGAGCAAGGTGTTTTAAATAGTCCTTCTTTTAAAAATGATTTATATTGGATAAAAGCAGGTGGAAATATTCATTATTCATTTTGAAGTTCTATTTTCAACCATTAGTCAGCATAATACAATCTAGCAATTCAGAGATAAAGTAATTTATTTCATTAAGTAACTGAAGTAACTTATTTCATTAAGCACTGAAAGTTAACAGTCTACAAATACCTCATATCAACATATGCAAGTCTACAATTTTGCTCAATGTGATTTTTAAGATACACTACTTGTGAACTATATACAATCCTTTGGCATGATTAGATAATAATCCAGAAGCCTCAGATTCAAGTAGCATATATTGAGAGCCTTTTTTTTTATTCTAGTACTTTTATATTCAGTGAACAATAAGCAATCCCACTGGTGGAGATGAGGGAAAAGATGTTGGAAATCAAGCAACCAATCCAAGTCCCAAAGCTCAGGAAGTAGAGCAAGGATGCCAGCCAGGCTTCCTGACTCCTGATCCCGTGCTCTCTTCAGGACAACACAATCCTTTCCTTTTCTAAGGTTTGATGAATCAATTCAAGTCTGCTCAGAGAAAGAGTCATACCATAGCCTGTGAAGTCTGCATCTGTTGAATGGTATGAAGTTGGTGCCAAAGGTATCTCTTGTGAACTGAAGGACATTTTCGTTGAGTATTTTTGCTGTTTCATTTGGCTGCTGGCCTACAAAAGGAAGGAAAGTTAGATGAATGTCAGAGAAGAGGAAGGTAACAAAAGGAGAAGACTTTAAAACTGGGGTATTGTCACCAAAATACTCCAATAATGCCTCTTGAAAATTCAAGTTGGAGAGGTGGCAAGGGGAAGTTAGGATGATTTTTGTTTCATTCCCCATGCTTCCTTAATTAACTTTAAAGTGCTTTGGTGAAGGATGGATCAAGGAAGGGAAGAAGGACAGAAACCATCATTGTGGTTTATGTATGAAGCCAAAGCTGGGAAGCATTTTTACATGATGAAATCAATGTAAAGTTTATAGATCTGTGCTGAGCCCAGTGAAAAACAATCTATGCTGCAGATGTTCTGGGTACACGACACTGCCTGTCTCTTCTGGACACATTCACATGGTCAAGATTCATGAGGTAAGTTAATTGACATGAGGGGTAGGAAAGGGTAACAAGCATCTGCTGAAAGCCTACTAAGTGCCAGGTACATCACTACACTTCATTCACCTGAAAAAAAAAAAAAGCTTATTCACCTTCAGTTCCCAGTGCCTGGAACATAGTAGAGCCTGGATAAATGCTGAATGAATGAATGAATGCAGAGAGCATAATTGAAGACATGGAAACTCAGTGGGAAATAAATCTGTAACTCAATGAAAGTACAGAGACCTTTGCTGTGTGAGCTTTAGAAAATGAACTTGGAATTCTAAATTTTTGTTGCTAAAACCTCTAATGAGTATTAGTATTAGAAAACTAAGAAAAACCAAAAGGACTCCATGCTTGCTTAACAGGCAGTTAAGAAATATACAGAGTAACCTGACCTGCCTTCTGGATCTGTAGTTAGCCAGGGAACCCATCCCCAGCTGGAAGATTCTGGTAGAGACAGTGAAGCACCAGCCTGTCCCTGGAGTCTAGAAATAGGATCACGGTAACTGCTCCAGAACAACGACACCCCAAGATTCCATCAGTGGAAGTCTATGCTTCAATACAAGGCATTGTGCAGTATGCAACAAGAAAAGCAATACCACTCATTGTATATCTGTATTGTGCTCGCCAGTTTTCAAAAACACTTTCATATCCATGAATTCATTTAATCATGAGAATAACCTGGAGAATTAGACAATGTTACTCTCTTTTATAGATGAAGAAACCAAGACACAAATGTCAAGTGACATCTGAAATCACACAGTTAATTAAAGGAAGGAGTAAGACTAAAAGGTGGTATTTGAAGAATGCTACAAGTTTCAAGTGTTTATCAAACAGCTGCTAGGCAATGACTCTACTGATATTCATTTTTTTTCCATCTGCAGTTTTTCTCTTAACATCATTTAACAGTGATTGTACACTTATTTAAAAAGCCTTTCTTGAATACATATTTTTGGTGATTTTAAAAAGAGGAAAGTAGAAAAATGACAAACCAGGAGTTACTATGAGAAAACTGAACAATGGAACCACCAATCCAATTATTCTAAGGACCATATTCCCCAACCTCCTCGAAGCCAGACATAACCACAGACTAGTCTGTGTTATGGTATGGCACGTAAACAAACATGAATGTACAATTTTCAGGTTGTTTTCTTAGGAACAATCCTGCCTTCCCCTTCCTTATATGAAATTCAGATGTAATGTAAACAACTGGCGCAGCAATCTTAGATTAAAAAAAAAATAGATGCTAAATTTTGAAGATGGAAGAGTAATCAAATAATGATGCAGTAATCAGATAAGAGGTGCTGGGGTCCATGACACCGTGGAGACACTGTCATCCTCAAACTGATCACAGCCACCCTGTTATGTAAAAGAGAAACTTCTTGCAGCAACTGAAAGTAATCTTATTACACACAGGATTTATGTCACCTCTCCTTTGTATCATTTCAAAAAAGAAAATTGACAACAAAGCTATGTGCAGGGTACAGAAAAGCTTTTATGAAAAGCTGTGAATTTTAAAACAGGAAAGCACAAGAGACAGGCATCACTACCTTATGACTTTTATAACAACAGGGAATGTTTGTTGCTCATCTTTATTTCCCAGTTCATGTAGCATCCCATTTCACTGTGCATACTAGGAAAGTTTCCAATAAATATGGGTTGGAAAAATGAGGAAATAGTTCATAGAAACCAAGTGAAACAAGCACATATATTGAGAGGCTTGTTGTTGGTAGGTGTGGTGATGAATGAATGTAGCTGCCATGATTCATCCATTGACATAAAACCAAACTACTAAGTATTGAAAGATAAAGATTGGATTTGTAGGCTGTAAAATTTGAGTATTTTTAAATTACATAAAAATATTTTAAAAGATGAAGGATTGCATTTGCTGTTGAATGTTACTATATTCTAACATCAGAGTTTGAATGGATTTTATAAGTCACCCAACCTAACTAAACCAGGGGTTCTCAACCTTGTCTTTATAACAGAAACTGTTAGGGAGTTTAACATTTATGAATGCTAGAACTCCTATTCTAGACCAAAGAAACTGGCACTAGGGATGTGGAGCTCAGACAAATGGTTTCAGAGGTAGGGGTAGGGATGTTTGACTTTTTAAGTTGAGATTTATTTTTTAAAGTCAAACCATGGATTCTTAACCCAGGATAAAGTGAAAGGGAAGTCGCTCAGTCGTGCCTGACTCTTAGTGACCCCATGGACTGCAGCCTACCAGGCTCCTCTATCCATGGGATTTTCCAGGCAAGAGTACTGGAGTGGGTTGCCATTGCCTTCTCCGTTAACCCAGGATAAATGAGCTTCTATCATTAACCCAGGATAAATGAGCTTCTAAATGGTTTTCAGAGGGAATCCTGGGAACTACATAACCTCTGTGTTTGTAGCAAAGTATACCAGTGTTTTTCTGGGAAAAGAGTCTATACTTCATCAGATCTTCATGATAGGAAAAAAAAAATCACTACTCAAAAGAAGACATGAATTGCTGAGCTTTCTATCACTAATTAGCTATGTGACCACTGACAAGCCACTCAACCTCCCACATGTCCTCATCTTTAAATCAGTGGTGATAACTCTTCACCTTGCAAGGTTGTTGTGAAGATTGAAAAGTACATAGATAAACCTATCACTATTTCAAGAACAACTTAGGCGTTCAATTAATAATAGCTATTACTGTTTTTATGTCCTTTGATAACATATTAATATATTAATAAATGATCAGCCAGTTTCTGATTGAAAACCTTCAGGGATGAAAAATTCCATTTCCACAAGGAATCTATTCCATTGTGGAACAGCTCAAATGGTGGGGAAGTTCTTTATGATGAGCTGACACAGCTTCACTGAAGATGTTGCCCGCTGATCTCTGAGCCATTTCTCTTCTGCAGCCACAGAAAAGGGTTATCATCACTTTCCCAAAGGAGAATGTTTTAAATATTTAAATGCTCATTTTTCAACAGGGAAAAGAAAGGCCAGAGGATGTATAGGATTCACCCAAGTTCTAAAATTCAATGGGTTATAAAATTTTAGAGATGCTTGATATGTGTCTTGAGACAGGTGGAAGTATAGAAAGTACTATCACATTAATTGTATTTGCAAATACATTACCTAAGTTTAAAAAAATCTGGTTCTAATTTTTTTTTAATTCCTTACAGTTTTCAGTTGAACTAAATTTTTTCAGTTGAACCTTATTTTTAAGGTTCTTTCTACATCTATTTGTTTTTATTTAGGTTTCTGGCATATAATTTTGGATACTTTACAAAGGCATTTTCTTTGGTAAGGTTTGAAATATCATATATTCCCTGTAAACTCTAGTAATCTATAGTTCCTTAAACATAAAACTAGTTAATATAGTAATAATGTAAACTTTAGCAGCACAAAAAAGTTCTACAATGACAAAAGTCAAACATTTGACAGAAATTTATATTTTTTTAAGAAAAGCTATACATACAAGAAACATTGGTTGTTACATTTGTATTTCTACAAAACTATAAATTTTTCCTCTTAAAATTTTTATTCATGACATTATGTAGGACATCACGAGGCCCTTAGAATTTAGGTGTAAGTGTGTTTTCAGAGATGCCTCACTTTCAAACACTTCCGTAGGGTGTTGGTACAGGGACACAACAGAGGATATTTCCAAATATCCTCTATGCATACCCTGCATAGAACAGGTGATATAGCTGCAGACTGTCATCAGGTTGGTAGACACATCATAGCTTCCTGCCAAGTAATAAAGGATCAGATTTCATTATAACCATGTCCTTTTCTTTTGGAACCCATCATTATAATTCATCCCATCCCAGTAGAGCAACCTAAAGGGTCAGTTACGTACATTGTCAGCTGGACATTCCAGTGCCTTTTGCTGAGCTGCCACCACACCTTGACCAACCACCTGGGAGATGTCTTCCTGAAACATAAAAGATATGGCCAGTTATCAGCATTACAGGGGTCAACTGCCCTCTCCAACTTCAGTAGTTAAGCACCATTTAATGAGGCTTCAAGTTACTAACAGAAATGACACACCAGGCTGAAAAGTTTTATTCAACCACCTGTAATAACTCTCAGAAATGAATGCAGCTTGTCATTTCCAAATGCTCTTTTGGTCCTTTCAGATCTGTCAGCCTTTAAGCCTATCAGATATCTTCTTATGGTCATTTCAGCCAGAGGTTTTTCTTCTGCTGTCATGCCAGTGATCCCCATATCTATATTTATACTGAGTGTTAAATCCTTTCAAGTTTCTAGTCCTGATATTAGAATTTCTTTCCCCTTAAGATATCTGATTTAAGGCAAAAAAGCACAGTCATTAAAGACACTGGGAGATAAAAGATATGTTAGTCAGAGCTCCGTGGAGAAATGTGGACTTCAGACCTGAGAGAGATGCAAAGTATCAAAACATATGTGAAAGTGATGTGTAGTTAAAAGTACAGTTAATCAAAATAAATGATAACAGAGATAAACTGAGCAGAATGCTTATCTTTGCACCCACCGTATCTCATCCTTTTTTTACAGGCAATTTACAGGGGAAATTATTATATGATGGTTTACTCAAAGGCATGAACTCATGCATTTTGTTTGACCAAGAAGGGAACATGGAGAGAAGCTGATCTGGATAGGAGAAAGGATGGGTTTACTCTAACAACAACAACACGTGTGCTCAGTTGTCTGACTCTTTGTGACCCCGTGGACCATAGCCCACCAGGTGCCTCTGTTCGTGGGATTTTCCAGGAAAGAATACAGGAGTGGGTTGCCATTTCCTCCTCCAGGATATCTTCCTGACCCAGGAATTGAATCTGTGTCTCTTATGTCTCCTGCACTGGCAGGCACAATCTTTACCACTGTGGCACCCATGGGTTTATAGCCCTTGGTAAATGTCTGAGAGACACCCAAGGTGGAGAGGTCGAGTACACAGTTGGCAGGTAGTTAAGCTATCTCAAGATGAGAAGAAAGGTGGGACTTGTAGAGTAGGGTGTTAGGAGTTTGTGACCCTAGCTCCTGAACTTTAAAGTTCTGAAATCCTGATCAGGTCACCTTACCTCTCTAAGCCTGAGTTTCTTCATATACAAAATGGGAAAAAATAAGAGTAGTTACACAGTAGGGATGTTGAAAAGATTAAATGGACCAATACATGAAAAGCACTTAGCGTGGTACTTGGCAAATAGCAAGTGTTTAATAACGATGCTAATATGCAGAGGACATCATGAGAAACGCTGGGCTGGAAGAAGCACAAGCTGGAATCAAGACTGCCGGGAGAAATACCAATAACCTCAGATATGCAGATGACACCACCCTTATGGCAGAAAGTGAAGAAGAACTAGAGACCCTCTTGATGAAAGTGAAAGAGGAAAGTGAAAAATTTGGCTTAAAACTCAACATTCAGAAAACTAAGATCATGGCATCTGGTCCCATCACTTCATGGCAAATAGATTGGGAAACAATGGAAAGAGTGACAGACTTTATTTTGAGGGGCTCCAAAATCACTGCAGATGGTGACTGCAGCCATGAAATTAAAAGATTCTTGCTCCTTGGAAGAAAAACTATGACCAACCTAGACAGCATATTAAAAAGCAGAGACATTATTTTGCCGACAAAGGTTCATCTAGTCAAAGCTATGGTTTTTCTAGTAGTCATGTATGGATGTGAGAGTTGGTCTATAAAGAAAGCTGAGTGCCAAAGAATTGATGCTTTTGAACTGTGGTGTTGGAGAAGACTCTTGAGAGCCCCTTGGACTGCAAGGAGATCGAACCAGTCCATTCTAAAGGAGATCAGTCCCGGGTGTCCATTGGAAGGACTGATGCTAAAGCTGAAACTCCAATACTTTGACCACCTGATGCAAAGAACTGATTCATTTGAAAAGACGCTGATGTTGGGAAAGATTGAAGGCAGGAGGAGAAGGGGAAGACAGAGGATGAGATGGTTGGATGGCATCGCTGACTCAATGGACATGAGTTTGAGTGAACTCCGGGAGTTGGTGATGGACAGGGAGGCCTGGTGTGCTGCAGTCCATGGGGTCGCAAAGAGTCGGACACGACTGAGCGACTGAACTGAACTGAACTGAATGATGATAGTGAATGAAACCTACCTATGATAAACCCACATTCCTAACTCTCTTTTAGGGTTGGTGAAATTACCTGGATAGGACATTTTCTCCTTTGGGGAATGCTGGCGTATTATCTGAAACTCCCACCCCAGTCCCCACTGTGGTTTCTTCTCTGGACATACTGGCATACTCTTTCTTCAACAGGGTCCCATCAGATTTGTAACTATACCATATATAATGACCAGATTATGCCCAGTCATTCATTATTACTAGATTAGGTTATAATTTTATTTTGTCTTCTTAATCCCCTATTAGCTTCTAACCTGAGAGATTTAACCCCACCACATAATATTCTGAGACTACAGCTTAGGACTCCTGGATGACTGTATCACTAGCTGCCTACCCGTAACTTATTTTTTAGGATCATAACTATCTCTCATTTAGATTTTCTCTTTTTCCCCCATATGGGAGAAAGATCCTAGAACTCTTTTCCTCATTCCTGGCTTTTTTTTTTTTTTAACTTTACTTCTAAACAGATTATGTGACATAAAATGAATTTTAAAATTACCTCATCCTTTAATTCTTCCTTGAGCCACAGCATGGTGCCCCTTAACAGTATGACTGATTAATTTTATCACTATTTTTTAAAATTTTTAATTGGGGGATAATTGCTTTACAATATTGTGTTGGCTTCTGCCATACAACAGTGTGAATCAACCACAAGTATACGTATGTCCCCTCCTCCTGAACCTCCCCCTACCCTCTCCCCCATCCCACCTCTCTAGGTTGTTACAGAGTACCAGGCTGAGCTCCCTGTGCCTATACAGCAGCTTCCCATTGACTACCTATTTTACAAATGGTAGTGTGGATATATAGGACTGCCCTGGTGGCTCAGACAATAAAGCGGAAGACCCAGGTTCGATCTCTGGGTTGGAAAGATCCTCTGGAGAAGGAAATGGCAACCCACTCCACTACTCTTGCCTGGAGAATCCCATGGATGGAGGAGCCTGGCAGTCTATAGTCCATGGGGTCGCAAAGAGTCGGACATATATATCCCACCCTTCCCTTCTCCCTTCAAACTGTGTCCAAAGCCTGTTCTCTATGCTTGCATCTCTATGCCTGTCCTGCAAACAGGTTCATCTGTGCCATTTTTCTAGATTTAATATATGTGAGTTAATATACTAATACAACTGATTTTGTCTTATTTGCTTCTTGAACATACGGCAGAATAGAACATGAGCTTGATAAAGGGCTAGTGTTGAGTGAATCAAAATTCAAGAACTTAAATCTTGAATGCATGTGGGTAGATTTCAGAGCCAGTCGTGAAAGAAGAACACACAGTGAAAGTGATCCTGTGGCCTCTACTTTAAAGGATCACGGTCAAAAAAAGAGAAGAAAGACATTGTAAAGTCAATAAATGGTGCTCATGGAAATTTTCAGAATAAGAGTTCTAAACTGTCTTATAAATGGAAACTATTGGTGTTATTCCTTCCAGTGTGAATCTAACAGACTTTGGAAGAGTGAAAAGTGCCCCTACTGAAAACGATACAGCAGTCTGCAATCCTATCTTTGCTTAAAGCTAGATTAACCAGCAAAGTGACAAAGAAGCTGACTTCCCTGCTACATACTTTAAAACTCGCTTTGCATATGACATAGAGGTACTATACAGAGGTACTGAACTTCCCTAGTAGCTCAGATGGTAAAGAATCTGCCTGCAATGCAGGACACCTGGGTTCAGTCCCTCAGTTGGGAAGATCCCCTGAAGAAGGGAATAGCAACCCACTCCAGTATTCTTGCCTGGAGAATTCCATGGACAGAATAGGCTGGTGGGCTACAGTCCATAGGGTTGTAGGGTCGGACACAACTGAATGACTAACACTTTCACTTTGGGGGCTTCCCTGGTGGCTCAAATGGTAAAGAATCTACCTGCAATGTAGGAGACCCGGGTTTGACCCTTGGGTCAGGAAGATCCCCTGGAGAAGGGAATGGCTACCCACCCACTCTGGTATTCTTGCCTGGAGAATTCCAGGGACAGAGGAGGCTGGTAGGCTACAGTTCATGGAGTCACAAGGAGTTGGACACCACTGAGCAACTAACACTTTCACTTTCACTTCTGGGCTTCCCAGGCGGCTCAGTGGGAGAGAATCTGCCTGCCAATGCAGGAGGCGTGTGTTCAACCTCTGGGTCAAGAAGGTCCCCTGGAATAGGAAATGGCAATTCACTCTAGTATTCTTGCCTGGACAATTACATGGACCAAGGAGCCTGGAGGGCTATAGTCCATGGGGTTGCAAAGAGTCAGACACAACTAAGCAACTATGCATACACACAGAGCTACTACTAATTTCGCAGAACTTGCCCTCATCATTTGCACTTTTAAATAAAAAGAAAGGGCACTGGACTAGCAGCCGAAAAAATTTGGGTTCAGATTGGTTCCACTACCTATTAGCAGGAGATTGAGGGCAAGAGGAGAAGGGGTCAACACAGGATGAGATGGTTGGATGGCATCATTGACACAATGAACATGAGTTTGAGACAACTCCAGGAGACAGTGAAGGAAAGGGAAGCCTGGTGTGCTGCAGTCCATAGGGTCGCAAAGAGTTGGACACAACTTAGAGAGTGAACAGCAACAAAGTGCTTAGAAATCTTCATTTCTCCCAACAGTAAGAATGCAGTTAACTGCTACCTAAATAAAGGGTTGCGATCGAGGCTGAATTCAACACATGCTTGAGCATCTGCTCAGTAGTGTGAGAAAAGACTAATGGGGTCCTGTACATATGACATGTATACATCTGGTGAAACAAATATTAGAGAATTAATGATGGAAACAATGCGTTACAACTGAATGATATGTGTGTGAAGGTATGTGGCAGGTAGCAAGTACCAGAGAGATATTGGTTTCCTTCCCTTTCTCTTTCCTTCTCCTCAAAAGTGTGGAAGGATGAAAGCAGAGCTCTAAAAAGCATCTGGTCCACCACAATGTCCCATTTCTTATACCGATTACCCTTAAACCTCTGGTCCAAGGTATGGAGCCAGCACATGATGGGGATAAAAGAACCACCAGAATTTAAGGAGCACAGCTGCCAGTTACCAAGTCAGGTGGGCTACATGTATGTTGAGATGTCAATGTACAAATAGACCTATGTGTTAGGTACTTTCATCATCCTCATTTCATAGCTGAAGTACTGAGAATCTAAAGTACACACTGAGTCAGGACTGAACACAGACACATCTTGCTCCAGAGTCCCTGCCTTAACCAACAGATAAACCACAGGGGCAGGGAAAGGGCTCACCTCCTCCCAACAACTCATACAAGATTCCCAGGAGTCAGCCTCAACACTGAGGTTCCATTTTAGAGTTAACAAGTCAGGACAAGCTATGCCTGCTTATTGTGAGCCTGGGCAGGAAAAACAAAACTCGTGGCATTAGCCACTACACTGACCTCAGGTGAGTCACTTTCCTTCATGTTTACATATGAATTTCAGTTCAGTTCAGTTCAGTCGCTCAGTCATGTCCAACTCTTTGCGACCCCATGAATTGCAGCACACCAGGCCTCCCTGTCCATTACCATCTCCCGGAGTTCACCCAGACCCACGTCCATCGAGTCCATGATGCCATCCAGCCATCTCATCCTGGGTCGTCCCCTTCTCCTCCTGCCCCCAACCCCTCCCAGCATCATAGTCTTTTCCAATGAGTCAACTCTTCTCAGGACGTGTCCAAAGTACTGGAGTTTCAGCTTTAGCATCATTCCTTCCAAAGAAATCCCAGGGCTGATCTCCTTCAGAATGGACTGGTTGGATTTCCTTGCAGTCCAAGGGACTCTCAAGAGTCTTCTCCAACACCACAGTCAAACACATCAATTCTTTGGTGCTCAGCCTTCTTCACAGTTCAACTCTCACATCCACACATGACGACAGGAAATACCATAGCCTTGACTAGACGGACCTTAGTCGGCAAAGTAATGTCTCTGATTTTGAATATACTGTCTAGGTTGGTCATAACTTTTCTTCCGAGGAGTAAGCGTCTTTTAATTTCATGGCTGCAATCACCATCTGCAGTGATTTTAGAGCCCAGAAAAATAAAGTCTGACACTTTTTCTACTGTTTCCCCATCTATTTCCCATGAAGTGATGGGACCAGATGCCATGATCTTCGTTTTCTGAATGTTGAGTTTTAAGCCATCTTTTCCACTCTCCTCTCTCACTTTCATCAAGAGGCTTTTTAGCTCCTCTTCACTTTCTGCCATAAGGGTGGTGTCATCTGCATATCTGAGGTTATTGATATTTCTCCCGGCAATCTTGATTCCAGCTTGTGTTTCTTCCAGTCCAGCGTTTCTCATGATGTACTCTGCATATAAGTTAAATAAGCAGGGTGACAATATACAGCCTTGACGTACTCCTTTTCCTATTTGGAACCAGTCTGTTGTTCCATGTCCAGTTTCTAACTGTGGCTTCCTGACCTGCATACTGGAGAAGGAAATGGCAACCCATTGCAGTATTCTTGTCTGGAGAATCCCATGGACAGAGGAGCCTGGTGGGCTACAGTCCATGGGGTCACAAGAGTCAGACACAACTTAGCGACTAAACAACCACTTCCACCACTAATTTCCCAACTATAGCACCAAGGGAGATCTTAGCGCCTTCAAAGATGAGGTTCTGGGACATTCTATATGGTTGACTTTGCACAGGGGACCTCTAAGTAAGAAAACTGAGGAAGGAAAGCAGAAAGATCTTCATGAAACAAACCAATATGACACATTCCGTGACACATTCAGCACAGCCAATGAGTTCCTAAAACAAAATGCTTGGTGGGCCAGGTAAATCACTCTGATCTAGAGCAGGAGCTTCAGAGGGGTAGACATAAAAAGCACCACTGGGAACATCCTAAATGATAGAGAATAATGGGACTGATGTTCAGCTTACACTCACCAAAACTGGTTGACTTCTGTCCCCAAGATGGCTACTCAACAGGCCTGTCTGTCTGGCCACATGACTGGTTTAAGTGTGGACACTCAAACCACACAAGAGCAAAAGTGAACCCAAAGGCAGAGAGTCAGCCCCTTTCTAGCAGAGAGGCTTAGGTGTTGGGAATAGCTGTGCTCCCACAGTGTTGAGGAAGCAGGGCTGAAACTGAGAAGAGTCAGACAGATGTGCAGAATCACCTCTGTCAGCACCAGGCCTCCGCTTCCAACCGTCCCGGCCTTCAGTTATGGAAAAACAACCTGTAGCCAATAAGGCACCTAAATGAAGATGAAGTGAACTGAGCATAAGACAACAGACTAAAGAAGTTTTGCCTAGATCAGTCCCACCCTAATTCCTACTCACTCATCTAATCACCTGATCAGGTGAAATCATATTAGCACAAGGTCCCACTGGCATCTTAATTCCCCCTTCAATAGCACTTACCAACACCAAGTTATTTAAAGTCAGATTCAGATCCTGCCTGTGATACTTACTAGTTGTGTGTCTCTGAGCCTCAGTTTCCTGATCTATAAACTGGGGACAGTAATAGGATTCACCTAATATAAAACATGAAGTCATGCACTTAGAATGATGCCTTTTAGAGCACATAGTAAATGCAGTGACAGCATTAGCTGCTATCATTCTCAGGAATTCTGAAAGCTCTGAAGGGAAGACCTATGTGTCCTGCTCACTGTGATATGCTCTGTGGCTCTCAGAGTGCTGGGGATATAATAGGACTTCAATACAAACTTGCTTATTGACTGCTTTCTTTGAAAAATAAGATAATAAACATAGGTTTTAGGTTATAGGATCTTAAAATTATGTTTGCTAATAAGGCTTCCCCAGAGGTGGCTCCAGAGAAGGCAATGGCACCCCACTCCAGTACTCTTGCCTGGAAAATCCCATGGACGGAGCAGCCTGGTGGGCTACAGTCCATGGGGTTGCTGAGAGTCAGACACGACTGAGCGACTTCACTTTCACTTTTCACTTTCATGCATTGGAGAAAGAAATGGCAACCCACTCCAGTGTCCTTGCCTGGAGAATCCCAGGGACGGGGGAGCCTGGTGGGCTGCCATCTATGGGGTTGCACAGAGTCGGACACAACTGAAGCAACTTAGCAAGCAAGCAAGAGGTAGCTCAGTGGGTAAAGAATCTGCTTGCAATGCAGGAGACACAGGAGACACAGGCTCAATCCCTAGGTTGAAGATAACTTGGAGGAGGAAATGACAACCCACGCCAGTATTCTTGCCTGGAGAATCCCAAGGACAAGAGGAGCTTGGCTGGCCGTAGTCTATAGGATTGCAAAGACTCAGACATGACTGATGTAACTGAGCATGCATGCACAGAGAAATGAAAACTTTACAAGAAACACCACTACACTTCTGAGAAGCTCTGGGATTCAGATGATGAAGCACCAGTCACAGGAGAGAAAGTATGAGTTCAGGGCTCTGGGCTGTCACAACTGAGAGTTTCTCTGGGCCCCTCATGCTTGCTAAATAATTATGATTATAAGATTACTTTCTCCGGACTTTCCTGGTGGTCCAGAGACTAAGACTTTGCCTTCCAGTGCAAGGGGTGCAGGTTCTATCCCTGGTCAGAGAGCTAAGATTCTACAAGCATGTGTGCATGCTAAGTCACTTCAGTCATGTCCAGCTCTGTGCCACCCTGTGGACTGTAACCCTCCAGGCTCCCACATGCCTCAGGGCCAAAAAACAAGCAAATAAAAAAAGATCAAACAGAAGCAGTATTGTAACAAATTCAATAAAGACTTTAAAAATGGTCCACATCGAAGAAAAAATCTTTAAAAAAATAAAAAAGATTACTTTCTCAATTTAGAAATATGTAGTAAGCAATAGGCAAGATGAAATTCGAAGCTGAGTAACAAGTCTCCCCAGCAGGCCATTAAATCGGATGAGAGTGAAAGAAAGCTAGCAGATGTCCAAGATGTGAATCTGTGTTAAAAATGTGTATCTATATCTCTACTGTCTTTGAGTTTGTGAGGTTACTTCACATCTCTGTATTATCTTCATTACAATGCAGAGGGGAAGAGAATGGAATGAAAAGACCAAAGGTTTTCTCTTGTGACTTTTGCACAAGAAGTAGACTTGACTGCAGATATAGTCTTTTTATTACTAAGAAAGGGAAATTTATCATGTAGGCGAATCTCAAGTGATTTTCAGAAATACAAGACATAAAGTACGATGAGCTGCGAAAAATGCCACACATGTGAATGCATTTGAGCTCTGCCATTAGTAATTTGCATATTGCCACAAAAGAGAGGCCGATGCTGACTCACAGAAATTCTCCTATAGGAAACGCTACACTCCTGCTATAGATGCTGTTTTCATGCTGGATCTGAAACAGAGAACAGTGTTCACACAGTGGCTTCAGCTTCCAGAGCCAAACTAGAAATCCTGCAGTTCTTGATGGAGAGCAAACTGGGGATAAAAATGGATTTTAAGCAAATAGTTTAAGATCTTACTTTAAAAATGAGCAGGGTTTTACACCTGAGAATTCCAGCCTGGGATACAGAAGACTTAAGAAGAAGCCTATAATCATCAGAAACACATTTTAAACTATTTTTTTCCAATCTTGGATGCCAGCACTTCAAAAGCACTTAGAAATAATTTTTAATCAAGCGCAGCAGTCAAAATTGATGAACTGAACCTGATACAGGGGTATACTGAAAAAAAAAAAAAGTGAAGTCGCTCAGTCGTGTCCAACTCTTTGCGACCCCACGGACAGCAGGCTCCTCCGTCCATGGGATTTTCTAGGCAAGAATAGTGGAGTGAGTTGCCATTTCCTTCTCCAGAGAAGGACCGAGGGATCGACCCAGATCTCCCACATTGTAGACAGACACTTTCCGTCTGACCACCACTTGATCTCAGCCAAAAGGATACAGGGGTATATTATCTCTTTAAAATTCCACAGTGAACTCCTTACCTTCTCCCATAAGTCTGTTTCTTTGTTATGCTTTTCCTTTTTCTTTTAATTAGTGGCAACATCAACCTCCCAGTTAGCCAGGTTTAAAACTGCAGCCAGGAGAGATCCCCAAGATGGCGGAGGAATAGGAAGGGAAGACCACTTTCTCCCTCACAAATTCCTCAAAAGATCATTTCAACGCGGAGCAAACTCCACAAAACAACCTCTGAAGGCAGGCAGAGGACATCAGGCAACCAGAAAAGCAGATCAGTGTCTTCAAAACCAGGTAGGAAAAAATATAAAAGACGAGAAAAGAGACAAAGGAGGTGGGGAGGGAGCTCCATCCCGGGAAGGGAAGCCCGTCCCGGGAAGGGAATTCTAAGAAGAGAAGTTTCCAAACACAAGGAAACACTCTGCCTGCCGAGTCTAAGGCGAGCCTTGGAAACACAGGGGGCAACATAACAGGAAGGAAAAACGAATAAATTAAAACCAACAGATTACGAGCCCAACAGTAACTCCCCCAGTGGAAAAGCCGCGCAGACGCCTGCAGCTGCCGCTAGCAAGTGGGGGCAGGGCAGGGAAGCGCGGGAGGCGCGGGCTGCCGCGCTCGGTAAGAAGCGGGCAGAAACGCCCCACGCCTAACCAGAGCGATCCAACTTGGGCAAGCAAACCAGGCTGGGGGATAGCTACCACGCGAAAAGCTGGAACATAAGACCCCGCCAGGACCGCGCACAGAACAAAGGACGGAACGGAAATAGCCGGCTGCAGACCATCCCCCGCCGGGGACAGGCAGCCAGAGCTGTAAGGACTGGAAAGGGGCAATCGCAGCCCCGGAGAGACTACCTGAAAAGCGGCAGGCAGGCTTCTTTGCTGAGACTTCAGGGGATGCAGGACAGTCACCACCCGCCTCACAAGGAGCGCCAGCAGTACACCCAGAAAACTGAGCAGTAGAAACAGAGAAGGGGACAAGTCCCGGCGACCGCGCTCGCCAAGCTCCCGAGCTGCTCGGACCCGGGAGGGGCGCAGAGCGCAGTCCCAAACAAGTTTGTGCCTCTGAGGGTTACCTGGGCGCCAAAACCGAGCGGCTTGGACCGGGGAGGTGCGCGAAGCCTGGGGCCGGCCTCGGATGGTTCCTGGCTGAGCTCCGTGGAGCCGGAGCGGTTTGTGCGTTGTGGGGGGAGACAGGTCCAGCGGGGTTGAGACGCTGTGTGCCCACGACAGTGCTATTTGTTTGCAGCATCCCCCCCCTCCCCACAGCGCGACTGAACTAGTGAGCCTAAAAAAAAAAATAAAAAAAAAAAAGTGTCCTCCACCGCCCCCATGTGTCAGGACGGAATTCAGACCCTGAAGAGACCAGCAAACAGAAGCTAAACAGAGGGAAACGCCTTGGAAGTGACCAACACGGCCCACAACATCAGAGAAGGGCCAGATATATCTTCACAATTTTTACAACCATTCCTTTTTTTTTTTT